>NC_038249.2:31123450-31163107 GCF_000004515.6 Glycine max
TAATACTATACTCTCGAGCAATACGGCACAGGTTGCAATTCTTGAGGGTTTGTATTTGCTAGATAAAAAATAGATCAAGCTTAAAGATTTGTAAGTAATTTTAATTAGTGTTTTTTTAATAAAACTAAGATTTATTTATTTTTATTTTTTATAGCTAGTATTATTCTAAATACTTTTCAAAAAAGAGATAATTAAAATTGATAATTTTATTTTATAAATATAATATATGAATTTCAGTTTATATTAATTACATTTTGTTCCTGGTTTCCTAATATTACAAAAAGCATCGATAATAAAACATTTATTTGCCGATGAAATTATATTCATAAAAATAAAATAGAACATAAAAAAAAAACTGGTATGAAACATAATGATTTTGATTCATTTAATTAAAAGAAAAAATATTTTTCTCCTTATTTTGATATAATAAAATAAGCATATAAAATATGTCAAATTTATTATTTCATGCAATAGAAACAATAATGAGTAAAAGGAAATTTTAATAACATTAAAAAATTTGTCCTAAACGTTTTTTTTTCTTTGAATTCATTTTCTTAATTGCGGAAAAGAGAGGAAAATGTAGCGTGGACTAAAAGATATAATAAATATTTATTTGAATAACATTAAAGATACCAGTATATACTAAGACGATATTATATTACTTTAATTGTCTACCAGATTCATTAATTAAATCACTTAAGATATAACACACTAAGTGTAAACAGTTAATATAATATAACTATTAATAAAATATAAGTCCACTGTTCAATAAGATATAGGCACAAGTCATTAGCTCAAATGATATTAAGTTAAATCTTAAATAATGTTTTTAGTTTAAGTTTTTTATATAAAAAAATGTAGTTGAAAAAAAAAATCTATCAAAATTAATATATATATTTCACATCAATATAATAGTAATAAAAAAAAAATAAAAAGAAAAAAAATTTCAACAACAAAACCTTCTTACATGTAGTGATCGTAACCAAACAAGAAAAATATTTTGTTATACTTTCTATTTTCTTTGTTTTAGCTTTTTAACCCTTTCTTTTTTAACTCGACAAATTGTAAATATGTTTTTATACTTTGTATTTTCATAATTTAATAAAAATAGAAAATAAGTACTTAAAATATTTTCATATTATAACAAATTACAAATGAAAATAAATTAACAAGGGATTAAAATGAAGATAATTATATCTAGATGAATTCAAATATATGTAATTAAAACATAAAAGTATATTATGTTCTATTTTTATTTAAAAACAACACTCAAATCATATTAAAAATTAAAAACTACTTCCTAATGTCTTAAGATTATTGTTCAAAAATTAAAAATATCTTTTTATGAAATTATACTATTTAATGTTTTAATATATTTGATAATAATTTTTAATAAAAATATTTGTTAACTTTTTAAATCGATATCCTGTTAACATAGCTAAATTCTTAGATAAACAACAACAACTTATAAAAAAGTAAAAAAAAAAAACAAAAAAAATTGAAAATTAATCTTTTCCTTTTTTATCTCTTGAATGAAAAAAGAAATTAAAGACATGACTATTCATATTTTTGGCATTCTTTTCTTTGTATTTCCTAGACAACAACATAGTATCCAACATAATTATAAATTGATGGCTCAATAAAAACCTAAAAATTTGAAAACTAAATAATTCAAAAACAATTTTTTTATTGAATTTTGAATTTGATTTTGAAAACTGATTTGATTCATTTCAAATCATACTTATACATACATATTTATTTATAAATGTGTAAAAACTTTCATAAGCCCATCGAACTTACATATATAATTTTCTCTTGTTAACATAATTACATGTGTCCAAGATTCAAACTTAATTAAAAAAATTACTTATATTAAACTGAAACAACTTTACACATTACACCGATTGATTCACATATTTCCTTAATGATTATTCTCTTATTGTATATGCTACTTTATCTAATATTTTCTCTGAAAAAAACTTTGTAAGATTAAAAAAATTCAATCCAATTCAATTAATTTAATATTGAATTAATCAAAATAAATTTAAATTTTAAACCAAATTCACTAAATGATAAATTAAAATAACTATACCATATTATATTTTTTCTCTTTAAAACCAATGTCATTAATATGCAAATATCCTACACGCAAGCACCTACATCTTGCCATTTTCTCATATTTATCTTCGTAAGTAAAGTAGTACTTTCTTTGTTTTTAATTATAAAATTATTTTTAGAAATTTGTTTGTTGTTTTTAATAAGATTCTTTTTTTAATTTTTAGATTCACTAATTAATTTTTCTTACATATATTTACTTAATTATTTTTTTAAATATTAATAAAAAATAATTAAATGGATAAAAATATACAAAAATAATAATATAAATAATTAATAAATTTAATATGATTAATTAAACTAATTATTTTGTTAAAAGACGTAAATTAATTAAAATGATGCTATAAACTATGAATGACTTAAAGAATATTACTTAATTTAGAGAAATATAAAGTAACTTGAATGATTAGGGTATAAGAAAAGTGAGAAAATCTCACGACTTTAATTTTGTATGCTAACAAACTTTATAGATAAAAAGTTACTTAATTCACTTACCATTTTTTCTACAAAACTTAATTCACTTACAAATTTATTTTTTTACTAAACTTAATTCACTTACCATAAATATAGTACTGAGTTTTAGTTTTAGTTGGTTCAAGTAAGTCTCATTAAGTTTCCAGAAGTTGCTATTCGCTCACTTTCTCTCTCTCTCTAGCTACCTCCAACCTTATAATAGTCAAACACCCTTTCTTTCTTCTCCCCCAACCTTCTTCCTTCGACACAAAAATTTCCCAAACTCCAACAAAACCCAAATCCAAATACCCTTTTTAGTATTCAATCCAAAGGATTCACCTTTGTATTCTCCTCACAGTGGGGCATCATCTCTCAGAAGAAATTTTTTTACAAAGAAAGAGGAAAAAGAAAAGAAAAATGTTGCAGTTGTTCTTCACTGTGGCTTTCTCTGCGGTTCCTCTGACCCTTTACGTGCCACCAATCCGAAGCCTAAACCTGTTTGTGGAAACAATGGAATATGTTGTCAGAGAATCAAGAACCCACAGGAACAGAGTTTATCCTCGCCTACGCGTAGCTTGGTCTAGGATGTTGGATATCATGCTCTGCAACACAAGGTAGATTCATATGTCAAAGTTTCATGAATTGAAAAAAGAAAAGAAAAACCACATCTTATCTTATTGTAAATATGCTTTTCCTTCTTTATTTTTTTTTTTGTTTTTCTTGGATCCTTTTTGTGGTTCTTGATTTTTTTAATTTTCGTTTCTTTTTTTAAAAAAGATTTCTTTGATTTAACATCAATTTCTAATAATCTACAATAAAGCCTCTACGGTGTTATGAGTTTGTTTTATAGCAGTTTTGCTCTTGCCACGGATTATTATGCAGTAGACTTAATTGTTGTAATTTTAAGACTTTTTTTTTTTATTTTTTTGACATTTTGTGTTGATTCCATTCGGTGGTTCCTGTTCAATGTTCGTTCCTTAATGAAACCTTAGAAGGAATAAATGGAATTTTCTGTGTTCATGGGAATGCTGTGTAATTTTAGGACTTTCTTCTGTGTCAATGAAATCTGTGTTTTTCTATAATTTGGTCCTTAGCTTCAAACA
Organism: Glycine max; assembly: GCF_000004515.6. NCBI lineage: Eukaryota > Viridiplantae > Streptophyta > Magnoliopsida > Fabales > Fabaceae > Glycine > Glycine max. Next base: position 31,127,122 of record NC_038249.2, read on the forward strand.
AGATTTGGACCACAAAGGTTTGTCTCCATATATTTCTTACCGGTGTAGAATGGCAAAGGATTTTTTTTTTTAAACAAAAAAAAGGACAACTCTGTTACATTTTTTTTATAGTACTGCCACTCGCTTACTGTGCTTTTTTTAAAATAAAATAAAAAAACAAAAAATGGGAAACGTCACCTTATTTTGAGGGAATGAGAGAGAAAAAAATACAAGGAATAATTGTAATTGGTATGATAATAACAGGAGAAATAAAATGACAAATGAAGTGAAAAAAAAAAGATGAAGGAGAAAATAAATATATATTAATGATAACCTTATTTTTTTTTATGTATGTAGGGAACTTGATATAAAATTGTCTTTAATTATAGAGTTTACAGCATTGCTTGTTAATGTAAAAGAGAAATAAATATGAATATTGTGAGATTAATTACTTTTTAAGATGTTACTAGTACTATATTACATTTGAAATGGAATTTTCTTTTTAATAGATGTCAAATGTTTGCGTGAGAGAGAGATTTACTAAATAGTAGTAGTATTCCTTTAATCCTTTACTTTCATCTTCATTGGTGAAGTCTGAAATTCCGTCAAGTTTATCTCCGAATCCCTTTCCCATTTTAGACATATCAAAACACAACCTAGAATGGTCCTTATCTTTCCATAGAGAATGTGGGTTTATTTTTTAGGGTTTATCTTATCTCTAGAAAAAGGAAGAAAAATATAAAATGTCTGCGGAGCTGCTTGAGACGACTTTGGATTCCCTGTTTGACGGTTCTCTATCTCTGCATCTTGGTATCTTTAATGACCATGATTATGCATATATGAAAAAAAGATTAATTTTTTAAAATTAATTATTTTGAATTCTTTTCAAAACCTAATTAAAATAATTTAACATAACATGCATTTGACATCTTTTGGCTTTTAAAGAATATTTAATACTAGTAAAAAAAAAGTTAAAAAGAATTAGAGTTTAATAGTCACAATTTTTTTTAAGAAAAAGTATACCATCAAGCAGTTACAAATTATTTTTGGTATGATTTTTAATGTGGTTATTATAAAGTTAAAGACAAAATATAAAAATATTTTGTCAAAAAAACTAAACATATTAATATGTAATTTAGACAAAATATATAAAAAAACCTTTATAGTGTCATTACATTTTAATTAAATTCATTTTTTATCAGGAATTTGTAAATATATGTTCGGTTATTATTTTAGAATGAGTATCCTAATTTATATTTTTTATGATGTAATACAAGAAACTTAAAATTAAAATACCTTTTTCTAAAGAAATAAGGGGATATATAATAGCACTTATGAAGTAAGGATGAACTTATCTATCACCATATGTGGGAGAAGAAAAATAAGGTGTAATGTATGAATTTTTTACAAGTTAAAGTTGACTATGCGTGCACCTTAGCTTTACGAAAAATTAAATGAAAAAAAATTCAATAAAACTAGTTGATTTAAACTTATGTGAGAAACTCATTAATTTTTATAAATATTTATAGAAAAAATTATCCAAATTAAGATTTAAGCGTGCGTTAATATTTATAAATGTTAACATAGACCACATGTATTTTAAAGAAATAATTTACAAATTATACTTTTTTTTACCAATTTACAAATACATATATTTTACGAGTATCAAAATTGTAATTTATTAACCTATTCTTTCTATAAGAAAGTATGTTAGCAACATTTTTATTTCTCAAAAAATATGTAAACTTTTCAACTAAAAAAGATACTGTGCTCCTTTATTTTCTATTTACTAAATATTTCATTGTTTTCAAGAAATTCCTTATTCCCTTTCAAGACAAGGAGTTGGCACTATCTTTTTGTAAGATACAAATATTTTCCTTGGATCTTTTGAATTGCGGCTTAAGATGGATTTCGGTTTTACAAGTAATGTACAAAACGAAAAATTAGCCCACAGATTGGCGCTAACATGATTCTAGATTTCTAATAGTACTTGAAACTTGTATTACATGTTTTTTATTTTACTAAGTAATTTACATGTGCCATCATTGGGTGCACATACTAAAAAGACTGAACATGACAGCAAAGCCTGAATTTTTTGGCCTTTTTATTTTTCTCTCTAATAGAGTAGCTAAATTAAAGAAGGCAAAGTGAGAAGCAAATTCTCTGCATTCTTCAATCGGAATTAAACTTCATTATAAGCCTTTATAGAAAAAGAAAATGAGGAGATCAAAAGGATTGGACCTGTCTCAGAAATAAAAAAACAACTTATGCACTAAAATGACCGAATTTTTATCAAAATTCTTTCATTTAATTTATATATGCTACTAACAGTGATTGGATCCAACCAAAGAAGTTAATCACCCACAACATGGTGGATGAACTAAGATTCAAATTTTCGCAAGAGAAGTGTCCATATTCAGTATTTGGCCATATTTCACTAAGCCAGTGCCTTCAGATGAGGATACCTGTAAGAAAAAAAAAAAAAAAAAAACTTATCCCAGCTGAAGTACATCAATTAGTTTATGGGAAAAATTCAATTTCTTTTACTTTCTTATATTTTCCCCTGTAAATACTTAGAAAAGTTTATCGAAACATGATTAAAGTCTTTATTATCACAAAATCTCTTATCTCTTATTGCAGGTATTGAACCCATGATACAAGAAATATGAGAGAAATAGAAGATAATTAATTATCAACCTAAATAATATCGCCCTGTTTTATGAGAACATTATTTAATCTAGGATAAAAACATAGATAAAGAATAAATAAATTTTAATCACTTCCAACAAGTTTAATATATTCAACCTGAGTTTTATGGGTAAGGCTTCCAAAAGCAGCACATATGTAAAGATTAGTATGTAATAAATCTCTCAATGCAGAAGATAGTGAATGGAGGAAATTCTTATTTATAATGCTCATGATTGTGAATTGTGCAGAATGGATGGTGTTTCAGGCATAGGGTTCACCCAAAATATCCATAAAAGGAAGCTTAATTAATATGTTGATGTTGTCTTCCATTTTGCATAATCAACAGTGTCACTTCTCCTCTACCCAGATGTTATGATCTGCTTGAGTATAAATAGATCACTAATTAAAGAAGGGGATAAAAAAGGTCCTAGGCTCCTAGCATTTTATTTTCTAGGAAATGGCAAAGAAGAAAATGCTATTTTCAAGTACTAAAAGATGATACAAATACAATGTTATCTACCTTGCTGGCTTGATATCAGACTTAAGTCAGAGTAAGTTTGTGAAAAAATTATGATGAAGTAACTTGATATAAAAACCTTTTAGGACTATCTTCATCTTGCTTAACAAATAACCTTACAATGTAATTGTCGGGCCATTTTGGAGAAGTATGTCAACGAACTTCTTAACTTGATTCAAAATGCTTTTGATCTTTAATCCTACTTTGAATCTAAGTCGCACAACTATCTTGTGCTGATAGCATATTTTCAACTTTCAATCCTTGTAATCAAATATTGTCATTGTGATTTCGAACATAGTCTGTTTAATTAAACTTTTATATAAGTAGTTGTAGGAGAAGAAGATATAATAAAATGAAGGTTTAAATATTTTTTTCTTCCTTTTAAATTAGTATTTTTTTATTTTTGTTATTGTAATTTTTTTCGTTTTAATCATTACTTAATATGTTTGTTTTGTTTTTCTTTCTTAAAATACTTTAGATAACACTTTTTTTACTCTTCAAAACATTTTTTTTATTATTCAAAATATTATCTAATGTTTCTTAAAGGGCGAAAAACAAAACAAATACATTTTGTAAAAAATAAATTTACAAGGATGAAAATAAAAAATACTATAAATTACATGAACGAAAAATATATTTAAGCCTAAAATGAATTGAAATTTTATAAATATTTAAGCCTAAAATGAATTGAAATTTTATAAATTAAAATTAACATGTGCATCTCAGCTTTTGTAGAATCTCTCTTATCTAATTTCTAAAAAAAATAAATTATATGTAAGTTTTTCTAGTCGGCAAATTATATACATAAGTTAATTATAACTTAAGGGAGAAACACATTTTATTTCACTTTCATATTTATTTCTCCTATTAATTGTTTACCAAGAAGTTTATCGAAGCAGGGCTATATTTAACTATAATTTTGAAGAGTGCATGTTCTATTGGGCCAATTGGAGAATTGGGTTTCTCTAGCATTTCTTGGTCAGAATCTATGATTTCATCACTCATCAGCGAGTGTTACTATTTTAGGCAGGATTTGAAAGTCTTTGAAGGAGTAGCACATGGTGATTGTTCACAAGCATGATATCTCAGTCTGAAAATGTTCCTTGAAATGATATGGAGCTTATGGGCAGTAAATCATCAAAATTCCCATATATCGGTCCTTGACATGTGAAATGCATCGAGAATATTTGCATAATGCTATTCAACATGAAGTTCTTTCTCAAAAAGATAATGTTTGTGGGAATGAAGAATATATTGATCAGATTTAATGGATGAAACCAAGTTTCTATGTTCTGTCCAACTAATGCAGGTACTGTTCATGTGAATAACCACCATATGTTATCAACAGTCCTTATTCCTTAAATAGTATATTTGTCAATATTGTTAGCATTTGCAATCAAGCACAATAATTCTACACTGCCCCCAAAAATTGATACCAATTTCTCTCCATGTGATGTGAAATGTGTTCAGTCGTTTTCATTATTCTTTGTGTATCAAAGCTGATATATGGTACATACATTTAAAACGTTGTGTGTGAGTAATGCTTACATAAGAGTTATTTTTCTTGTGATTAATCCCGTAGCCCTCACTATGTATTGTTGATAAATATGTCTTATGTCTTCAATAAACTACTTCAAGGAATTATTGGATAATATAGGAGTATTATAGTTCTCACTGATTGTCATATGATACATAGTGAGTGTTATTAATTCTTCTTCAAAAATTGAAAAATTTAAGTACGTGTTAGAAAAATTTTAATCAAGACCATGGATATATTGTGATCCTAGATTATTTAATAATTTTTCACTTCTTAATAATTCGTCCAAGTCCGAGCATCTTGATTCTAATCATGTGTCAGGATGTTCTATCAAACTCTAGTATAATATTGGGCTTGGATGCTATGTAGAGCATAAATTGTAAGACATGTTAATCTTGTACATTCTTATTTGAATTTTGGAATGTCCTTTTCGGATTATAAATTTGTATTTTGAAATGAATTTTCTGAAATACAATAAGAGATGCCAGATTTAAATAAGGAAGTGCAGAAACAAATGTCAAAGTGTAAATAGCAGGCTTCGATGTAAAAAAAAAAAACTATGTCCATTGAAGAAAAGAACATTTTTTGACTTTTGTGTAACTGTGTCATGTCATATTCATTGCAAATGGTAAAGGGTAATGAATGTATCTCTTTGTTCTTATAGATCTAAGTTTAAAAAGATATTTGTTCCTTTTTGTAAAAACCAATATATAATGTCCCTTATTTCTTAAAAAAGAAATTTATGATGTTCCTTGCATTCATTATTTTTAAACTAAATTGTCCTTAATTAAATTAAGAGAAAAAAATGTATTGACAAACAATTAGAAGAAAAAGAAGAATATTAATGATAAAGATGATTTTGGAAAAAGTTATAAATTTAAAACAAATTTATTATATTTAATTAAATTAAATATTTTTTGTAATTTTTATGAATTAGATAATTGAGTTTTATAAATAGAAATGGAGGAAGCATATCAAAAACATTGAATAGAAACACTCCACATAAAATAGTTGCCAAAATCTTTAGCCTTCCCCATTATAAAACAAAAGAAATGTTAGTATTTTGTTAATAAAATCAAAGCACTTGTTTCAACTTGTAATGTGTGGACTAGATAGCAATCACTATACACAAAAGTTCAGTCCAGAGTGATAAATGCAGGCACACTGACCCTTATCTTCATTTTTGCATTTCATTGACAAAATTCAGCACATACAAATTAATGTAGCCAGTGAATACTTATCTCAAATTGCATTTAAAAGGGGGACGGGGGCATTAATTGTAAACTGAGCCTTTTGTGTGTTTTCTTTATTACTCCTATTTTTAATGTACTTATGGTAGTGAGAGAATGAAACCTGCGTTCCACGGATAAAGATAGCCAAGTAACTGGTACTACTATTGAATTCCTCTTACAGTTGGATTTTTGTTTTTATACCAAAAGCAGCACTGAGATTGGAATCTATCTCACTTCCTCCAAACTTTTCAAACTCATATCATTTAGTCATTTTAATGATTTACACCCAGAGTGTTTGTTTCAAGATATCAGGAAAAAGTTTCAGAAAAGTGGACTTGGGATTATCCAATTCTCAATTTTGGTACAAGTTTTGTAAAAACATTTTCAAAAATGGTTGAATTCCATAATATAATTTACTCATATTTGTGTTATTTCACTTTTCACTTCACACATTCAATTAATTTGAGTCGGTAGATAAAAATTCAACTGTTCATATATTCTTACTAAATGAAACTTCAAATAGCCATAAGAATTTCAAACCATTCAATTTTTAACCAACAGTGCTGATTTATGACTATGTGAGAATGTGTGAAGGTGGTGTTGGGGAAAGTGAAATCGCATCTTATCCCTTTTGGCCCGCATGAGGTCATTTACCATCCTCCTTAAACATTAATTTTTCTGAATTTGGCTGGTCTAAAATAAAAGGAGTGTACTTTTGAAGATAAAGTATAATAACTAATTACTATTATTAAAAAATTAACAATTGACATTATAATTAATTTTTTAATTTTTAAAAATTTTATTCCAATTTTCAATCATTGATATTTTAATTAACGAGTACAATTTAAGTGCGTCTACCCACTGAATAATTGGCACGAGATAAATTACCTGAGTAGCCAATTGCACCTATTGAGCTAAATAAGTGCATATGTGAGAGAACCCATTTTTCTTAGCCGAATGTGTATATTCAATTTGCAGTTGAAATTGTTAAGTTGTGACACGTGTACCAATGTACATCTATTGAATAAAAACAAAATGAAAACAAGAATAAGATTCCTGATGTGCTTCAAGTAATTTTTCACTGGATATCGAAACATGCACTTTTCTCAAATTAAGATCTCCATATCCCCGAGCATTCCACACATTTCCTTTTTCAATCCATTTAGCATGCTCATGAGATTGTTACTCCAAAATCTCAACACTTCTATGTTGGTCAATGGCTGAGAAGCAGATTTTTCAATCCCAAATACCAAAGGAAGGGGCACAAAAGCTAAGAGAATATATATTGCATGAATACACACAAAATCACACATTAACCACAAGAAGATGCGACTCCAATAGGTTGTTTCTAGTAAACAAAACATATATTGTGTGAGAGCTGCCATAGTTCTTCATACTACACCTACCTACGTGTAAAAAATTAAAACTTAAAAAAGAGAATGGGAGGGAGAGGGTGAGTTGGATGAGAAGCAAAAATTAATAGAGCAAAAAGGATCCTCTTTTGCCACCTTGATGCTAATGCGTTGATTCCTCGCCAAAAACCTCAGTGTTGCAAACAGGACATTTCTGAAAAGAAGGCAAATGGGGACAACAAAATATAAAAACATATTCAAGTGAACTTCAGAAAAAAAAAATGGATTTAAAAATGTATACCTTGTTAATGCTAAGCCACTTGGTGATGCATTCACCATGATAGACATGGCTGCATGGCAATTTCATTTGCTGGTCACCTCTTCTGTATGTCATCTGACAAATTACACACCTGTTTGCAATGCAATTTGATTGTGAGTATAATCTGAAAGTATAAATTATAGCTGGAGACTGAAACCAGGAAAAAGGTGGGATAAATATCATAAATCTAGAAGGCAGAAGTTCTAATGGCTCAGAAAAAGAAAATAATAGTCAAAATATGAAATCAAACTTCTGTTTTTTTTTTTTGTGTGTGAAATAAAATCAAACTTCTATGATTAATGTAAGTCCTACATATATTTTTTTTTTTTTTGGAAGGCATAAGTCCTACATATATAACTAGAGCTTATTGAATATATTTCTCTGGACATGGGATGAAAGTGGAGAACTCTAGTCACCGTAATTAAGACTATCGAAACATTGTACACTGTCAACCATAGTACAGAAGGAAATAATTAAGCATTCTATTTCCAAGGGCATTGAAGACAAAGAATAGGGGAAATAAACTAAGAAATGAAAATGGACAAGTATAAATGATTTTTCTTCTCTATTGATTGATTAATGATTTAAAAGGTGATGAAAACAAGGGAAATTACAAATTGATACAGCTATAATTTATAAATGCTGCCAATCAAAAAAAAAAAAAATATAAATGCTAAAAGCATGAAACATGAACTAATTTTCGCTCCAATTGTCATATATTGCTCATTAGATTGATCTCAATAACATTAAAGATAACAATTTGTTGAGATTAAATTAAATCTTATAATTTCCACTTCTTGGCCACCATTTAACTTTTTCTTATCCAAGTTTTCATCTATTCCATAAAATAAATAAATAAAACCTGAGAACCAGGAGATTACCTTTTCCCAGAATTTTTTCTCTTGAATAAACTACCAAATTTGTACTTTGAGGTTGGAAGCATATCAATAAGTTCTTGGGAAAGACCTCGGCTTTGAGTCCCAACTGCCTCCCCCAGGTCCAGTAGTTCCTATCACTTACAAAATATCATTGGCTATTGATCCTCATGATTTCTAATCCTACTTCTATTCAGCAAACCAATAAAACTGACAAATCAAAATATTACAATACAAATTGGCACCAAGTTCAACGATGCCCAACTTCAATCATCAAAATAAATTAGCAACATTTTATAACAGCTATTTTCTGTTTCTAAATCTTGAAGGCAACACCCTTTTTTTTTTTAGCTTAATGATTATTTAAATAAAATTTGACATCATATAAAGCACCATTTCAGGTTAATTTGACATTCTTTGAAACTATTGGATATAAAATTATTCACGAGCTTTCACCTAACACAGCTTAATCTTTTAGAGAGTTGGTTCTTGACATGGTATTAGAGCTCCTACTACAAGAGTTCAGGTGTTTCAAGTCTATGAGCATGTGTGGTTGGGGTGTGGGGCTATTAAATTTAAAACCATTTGGAAGTCTTCACCAAAGAGGTTGAAAGCAAAAGCCTGCAAAAAATCCTACAATCTCTAAACAAAACTTTGAATCTAGAAAAATGTTAACTTTGGATGCTTACCCTGTTAATAGTTAATACCTTAAATATTTAAATGCTCTCACTGTGAATTAATAGTATCTGATGTTTAGTAAAACAACTAATATAATCAACAATTTGAAAGAAGTAAAACAAATTTCTAAAAGTAAGAAACTACATGCATACATCAGCATTTACTTGTAAAACATTAAGTGCATCACACCTCATAAGTCATATCATCAGGATAGATGTTGTCTTGCCATATGACCTGCATCAATGCAACACCAAGGATTAGAGACTTCAGAGGATAAATTTTTATGTTGCTTCCGATTATCAAGTTACAAGTTGAAAACAACATACAGAAGGGTTAACTACTTGTTGACATTAAGCAATTGAAATGCAGAGAGATCTCAACTAAAGTTTTTTCAAGTCTTCTTTTTAAATAATATAATTCCCAGTTTGATAGAGCTTATATGGAAGGTAGCGCATGAAATCAATTTAGAGGATTCAAATAACATCTTTATGGATTATATTTTGACCTAAATAATGAGCTCCAGCAGAACTAACAAGAGAGACAAAAACCCTGTTTTTTGAATAATAGAAAAATGGAGTATCATAGAAGCAACAACAAATCAAGTCAAGTTCTGTCTAGAATTTGTTCATTCCCAATTAGAGATTCCCAAATGTTGATGATTAGTTTAATTAGAATATCAATAATTAGTTTTAGCAATCAAATTTATTCACCAAAAAAAAAAACAATTATAACAATCATTTAGTTAGTTAGAGAGATTGAAAGGAAGGGGCTTGGCTTAAATAGAAGGAAGGGTAGAAGGGGAAGCATGGGGAATTATTAATGTTGAGAAAACAGAGCAATGGCTCAGTTGTATGGAAACATTCTTCGAAGATTTCAGCCATTATCTGATTGATATCTAACCAATAAAAGGTTTGTTCTTGCCTTCATATCTTCTGTACAATTTCTTGGTTTGTGTTTTTGGTTTAGTAACATTCCAATTGTTCAGTTTACTCAAAAGAAAGGTGTTTGGGGACAATTCCTGCAAGCATAAAACTTTGAGGATGGTTTATATGAAACGAGATATAGAAATTATTGGTTCTCCTATGAAAACCGTTTTGGGAGAAAACCAAGTCCAAAAACCCACATATGTAAACACATTTGTATTTGTATATCAAAAATAAAATAAAATAACACTGTCGGCAAAACTACAAATACTATTTGATGCTAAGTGTCCTCAATCAATAACTAGACATAGAAAAGGAAGATGAGTTATGAGGCATAAGCAAAGGTCCACAGGATGTGATAATGAAAAAATAAATGATGCCGAACTTCAAAACTCCTTTCTGTTTCTAGGCCATATGTGCAGACATGATTCACATATCAGATATATAGCATTTGAAGATAATTATATGATACGTGCATTGTATATATACAAATATGCAAGGTTATCAAACTCGAGAGTTTATTTAAACTCGTGAAAATTTCAGACTCGACTCGTAGACTCATAAAAGTCCACTTCATATAAAAATAATAACAAAATGTCTACAAATAACATACCAATTAAACATTTCAACAATATAATAAATCAAAATAATAAATTATAAATTTCATAAAACTTAAATAACCAAGTCTAGTAATGCATCATTACTAAATAATAACTTGCAGATGTTATAGTAGTGATAGATCATTCTCATCGAAGATTTGATATTATTAAAAAACAAGGATTTGATGTTATTAAATGTGAAAATTTTTTTATTCGAAAACAACACATTAAATGAAGATATGTTGAACACTAAACAGACAGAAAACAATCCAAAATGACTTACATTTTGGTCTAATTTTTTTTAACTTGCTGACTCGTTGACTCGGTGATAAACTCGAGAGTCTACCGAATTTATAGAGTATACCCAGAGTCTACTAAAAAGAGAGTTTACAGACATGTCAACTCGCAGCGGGTAAGTGGACTCGTAAACTCATAAGAGTTAGTGAGTTAACTCGAGATTTTGATAACCATGCATATATTTATAAAACTGATATGTATAATTTTGCAAATCCAAACTAAGAGGATACTTCTGAACATTACTAAAAATCAAATAGAAATTATAAATCACTGCCATAAATTGTTGTATATTGCCAACATCATCTCAATATCATTCCTCATTGAACATCATTTGAAAAGAAGTATCGGTTATGTACCCGAGTATCATGGTATTGGGTTTGTATATGACACGACATGTGAAGCAAATGAAAGCATTGGAGCTTTGCATTAAGCATAGAAATCTAAGTTGTCTAGAAAGGCAGAACACAGAAGGGAGCTTGACTGCAAGACCCACCCATTGAGCAGAGGGACGAAAGATGATGTTAGGAACCAAAAGGAATCATGGACACCAGGGGAGAAATTGACCCATCAATTGTCTCATGGGACTAGGGTCTGGAAAGTTTACGTGAGGACAAATAAGAGGAAAATGGGTGAAAGTAGTGAGCTGGCAGAGAGAGAGAGAGAGAGGGGGGGGGGGGGGGGGAAGGGAGAATTAGCTACTGATTTGGGAAAATGTTGACAAATAGCTGACAGGCAGGAAAGTGGGGCATCTTTTGGGAATCATTTAGTTTGTTACGAACAGAGCTCTTGCTCTCTGTAGGAGCTATGCTATGGGGTAGTAGTGTGCTAGTGCTACAGTAATTTTCAGCATTCTAATGATACATATCTCATTTCCTTTCTTTTGTTCTGGCTATATTTGCCATTGTTGGACTCAGTTTTGTATCAGATGGCATGAGTAAAGATATAACTCTGACATTCCAAAATTTATTGGAATAATGGAATTATGCCCTACAACCCAGCCTAATAAGCTAAAATAAAATGACAGTTTTATATACAATCCTCTATCCATGGTTCAATTTCAGTACCATAAGTGTGGGACTAAACTTTTATGGTTAAATTTTAAATCACCCTGTTTAACTTTGACTGTTGTGCAAATAGCAGTGTTTTCAACTTTGGTAATTAAACCAGTTAAACTCCCAACTTATGACAAATAACACCTTGTGATTAATTCCCAAAATTAAACCCACAGGGATTATTTGTCACAGATTGAAAGTTTAGGCAAACTACTTGTCAAATTTAAAATTACTGATGTTTGTCAAATTGAGAGCACATTGACATTATGTAATCCATGTAACCGACCTCACCTAGATAAGGTTATTGTTGTTTCTCACACATTGAGAGTATAAGCAGACTGTTTGCCAAAGCTAAAAACTGCAGGGATTATTTGTCACATATTGAAAGTTTAAACAAGTTAATTGCTAAAATTGAAACCATGGGACTATTTGCCAAGGGGCCCAAGTTAAATTGAATAATATTCATTTTGACCAACATTTACTAATAAAAGTGTTAGTGTATCCAAAAAAGTGTACAGTGAATAGATTACAATTTGCCATTAAAGTATGCCATGTACACCCAGCTATCATTGAAATAGTGTCTCCCAATTTTCAAGCATAGGGGACCCAGCGTTCCTACCAGGGACCAATGATTGAATATTAAACCAAGATTCAATTAGGTAAGGTCTAAAATTGTGGCTCGATAAATAAGAAAGCTTCCTACCTGGCTACTACTGTTGGACTCATGATGATTTGGACTGCCTGCAAAATAAATTTAAAAGAATTAATATACTATACTATGATTCACATAGATTTCCTAAATAATAAAAAAAAAAAATATTTTCAATTTAATTCAGAAGTGAGGAAAAAAAAAATTCACTAAAAAGGTTTGAATGATTTAAGACTGTCTGCAAAAGAAATCCAAAAATATGATTTTCATGTTAATTTGTTGTTAGCATGGCACCAAAAAGTGATTAAAAAAATGTGATAAAGAATTTAAGATACAACGCAGAAATCAACAATTTGATCACAGGCCTACGCTCACAGTGAAAGAAAATAAAATTTCCACTAACATTCTTCAGGGATGGTCTGCATGCTCGTGACTCCATCTCTTCTAGGTGGAGAATCTGTTGTAGCTGGTTCTTCCACAGTGGTAATTGTCGAAGGGTATTCCCACTCAGCCCTATCTATCTCCATTCTCGGCAAATGACCATTTACCTCATAAGAACTATAGTAAGATGTACTCCCAGGACCAGACAATCCAAACTTATAGGGATTCATGTTCATTGACCAGTAGACACTTTCCTGGACAGAACATAAGATTACATAGTTATTATCACAAACCAAAACAGAATCAATAGTAAACTATGAGTTAATAAAACAAAAGAGAATATTTTCAGTGAAGTTAAGTTCTACACACTTACAAATGACCCCAATACAAACTTAATATTTAAATGGGTAAAAAGGGAGGCAGACTTGTCTTTGACACAAAGCTGCTTTCAAATGCAGCATTATCCATTCACTCTTGCAATTCAACTCAAAGAAAAGTAACTATCATTCTCACATTATTTCTTGTACTTGACCTTCCAATTACAATTATTTTAAAAAAATAAAATTGACCTTCCATGATCCCATGTCAAACATTGTGAATTCTATAACCTAAGTACCTAACTGTTAGGTAGCAGCAGGAATAATAACAACAATAGGACTGAAATTTCTGCTTTAACTCCCATATTTTGGGGTAAATAAAATTCAAAATAAACTCCTGCAACAACCCACATTAGCAATTCATGGGTAGCATGAATCTACAACCTTGTCAGAAAAACCATTAAATCATCCAGCATGTTGAGAAACATTGAAACAACACCAAAAATAAAAGAACAAAATAAACATTAAATAATTCATTTTAAGTCCCTATAAAAACCTAATACATTCTTAGTTCCCACATTTTAATAGAAACACGTGTTTTTAGCCAAGATGAGCAAGGTTTTAAAAAATGGTCGACCACTGCGATTTCAGCTGCAATGTCAAGCTTTTGGGGTCTCCTGCAACAGCAAATAGGACCATATTTGTCCTCAATTTTCCACAATGTCAAGGATCCATGACCGCAACCGCAATTTAAAACATTGCCAACAAGGGACTCAAGTCTAAAAGTCTAAAACCACATCACTTGTGTACGGACTAAAATGGTAGTATTAAATTTCTAGAGACACTACAACCGAATTTCGAGGAAGGAAAAACATTTTCTACCCAAAGATAAATAAAAAATAAAAAATGCAAGTAGAAAGAAAAACCTGATCAGGAATTGAGCCAGCAAAGGCATAATTGACGGGCACATGAGTGAATCCTTGGAAAAAATCCACGAAGTTATCATTAACAGCATAAGGGAACCCAGCGTCTACGTAATGCACCCCCATTTGTCTACCATCATTCATTTTTGCACCTTCAAGAAGAGAAAAAAAAAACCACCACACTACACACTATATATAATACCGTTCAACAACAACAACTGCAGAAACAAAAAACAGAAAGGAAAAACCACATTAGCCTTGAGCAACAAATTCTTAAAAGGAACGGAAAACAGAATCGCGGAGACAACCTTCGAATCCGACCCAAAACGAGGTTTAGCATGAATTTTTTTTATTTCAATAAAAAAAACAATTTTTTTTAAAAAAAGTTTGTAATTTTGGTGTGTGGTGGTGTGAGATTGAAGAAGAGAAAATTGGGAGGGTAAAGGAGAATGGTGGGATTATTGCAGTGTCTTTTTTTTTTCTCGGGAATCAAAGAGAAGAGAAGGAAAGTTCGAGAGTTGATTTACCTTGTTCACATTCGGAATGGTTGGAAGAGAGGGAGAGGAAGAGAGGGAGAGGGAGAGAGGGTTTCGATGTTGTGTTATGTGGCAATGTGGTGTGCAGTGTGCTTCTCTCTCTCTTTTGTGCCCATGGATTTGGGAGAATTTGAATAATGATAACTTTTAATTAACTAAAAAATATTTATTATTACATATGTGAAAATCATTTATCGAAAGAATTTATATTTGATTTTTATTTTATGTTAAAATTTCTTAAACTAATTACAACCACGCATAATAAACGGAATTATTTCATAATTTTTATAATCAATTTTATATATTGTATTAATTTTATCATAATTTTTAATTATGACAAATAGTGCATATCCATAAATGGAATGCCTTATTTTAGTGTACATTTTTAGTTAGGTATTTTTGTTTTTAACTTTTATTAACTAAATGTTATAGAGTGAATTACATATTCTTATATTTTGTTTAATTTATATTATTTTTATTTTTAAAATTATATAGAAGTACAAAATGTATCTTTTTCCCTAATACTAATAATGTAAAATATTTATTGGCATCTAATTAAAAACTATTATATTTGTATATAATAAATTTTTATTTTTTATAATAATTATTTTAAAAATCACATTTATCATAGTTTTTAATTAGTTGATAATATAATTACATTTTTATTTAATGGATATAAAAATTAAATTCTTTAACTACTAATTTCCTAATTAATTATTGTGAATATATTATATGCTTTGAAAGGTACTTCCTTACTTTCAAATAAATAAATAAGTCATTTTTTCATGCTGGAATTCGGAGATTACTTTTTCATCGTACTCTCCTCAATATAAAATCCCAAACTTTCCTTTAGTTAATTATTTTTTATTTAAAATTTCACCATAGCAAAATTATTATGTGTATTTAAATTTCAAGAGGTTCAATTAATTTTTAAATTATAAAAAATTATTTTTTTAAATTAGTAAATATTGATAAAAAAAAGATAAAATTATCGTTGTATAATAATTTTAAGATTAAAATTACATTTTATGATTTTATAGACTAAATTTGTTGATATATGTAATTTTAACAATTAATTCTAGATTTTTTTATTTCTAAAAATTAAATTCAGGTATTATAAAGTTTATAATAACTCACGTGAGTTAATCTCTTTAATGAATTTAAGAGTTTTAGTTTGTAAGATTTTTTTTGTTCTTAACTCACTATTCATAAAAAAAAAAGAAAAAAAAGAATAAAGAAGTAAAATTTATTTAAGAATTATTTCGATAAGAATTGAACTTAAATAATATTAAAATAATTAAATTTTAATTTTAGTTTATTAATTATTTATGCTCAATTACTTGATTAATTTATCAATATTAATAGTGTAAAAAGTTTTAGGATACTAAATAATTAAAAATATTTATTATAAAATAAAAAATTTTATTATTTATAATTAGAACAATAATTTGAGCTTTTCTAGTTATCTTAATTATATGATCAATATAATTTTTTTTTCATTGTCCTAACTACGATAATCTCAGTATCTCATGGCAGCCATGGCAGATGCTTTTGAATGGGAACATATTCAATACGCAAGTACTATAAAGCAACCTCTCGATTTTATATTAAGGAATTTGAATCAACTTTTAATTTAATAATTTATTATTTATTATTTATTAATGTGAAAAAAAAGCAAACATTGAAACAAAAGTATCGTATATATTCATGATTATAAACTTCTTTCACTCTTAATAAACATACTGCAGACACATACTTTATTTAATTAACTAATTTAAAGTCTCTCAATTGTATTACTTTAATATAAAAGTTAATTTAATAAATAACTATACCAGTTAACTATAGCAATTTCCACTCAAGCAGCCTTATCTTTAATAAAAAATAAGTAATTTAAAAATTAAAAAATATCATTCTAATTCCTGAAAAAAAAATTGAAGCAGCCACTATGTTTTTTTTGCAGCCATAATAACAAAAACAAAAATAAAACTCACTAACAACACTTTATAGTTGTAATAAATTAAATTAAATGGCATGTGAAGATAAACTGTGGAAGCCGCATTTATCAGAGACAAATGTCTGCTGTAAATGACAGTACAATCTTCTGTACCATACAGCTGTTTTTCTGTGTTCAATTTCTGAATTCTGATACCTAAATCCCAATTGTAGACCTAAACGGGGTTCTGCTAATTTTTTTCTTGAAAAAACTAAACAATTATTATTACTACTATTTCACTAAGGTTCCGTTCGCTAGAATAGAAAAAAGTAAATTAAGATAAAAAATTTAAATTAAAATAAAGTATAAAAACATGACTCTTATGTCTGGTTTTTTTTTTTCATTTTCATCATCTTTCTCCTCAAACAAGCGGGGCCTAAAAGAAAGTGTAACATAAGATTGAGGGACGGGTCCTTTCACAAAAGTATTACTATTATTTTACATATGATTATTTTTCACATATTATTATGGGTAGTATTATTTTTATTTTTATTTTGCAGATCAGGGGGAGACGTTTGTTGTAACCTTTATTTGCTCTTGGGTCCAGAGATTTATTGGAACATTGGGAAGTTCATTGAACTAGACGTAAAAGATAGAGACAAGTGTACCTAAATAAATGAAAACAGACAAAGTTATATATGCCAAGAAAATACAATTAAAATAATATTGTTCAACGACAGTACATGTTACAAATCTAAAAGAAAAATAAAATTATTAAAAATAGAAAGGAATACAGAGGAATATATATATATATATATATATATATATATATATATATATATATATATATATATATATATACTTAAAAAACTCATGTTTTCTTACAAAATTATCTTATAAATCTTTTTACTGATTGAATAAAAAATTAAATATATTTTATACTTTAAAGTATTAAATATAATTTTTTTATTTAGTACTTATTTTATAAAAATAAAATAATTAATAAAAATTAGAATTAAATATGCCTTTTGATTAGTTTTGGTTCTTTTATATATATATATATATATATATATATATATATATATATATATATATATATATATATATATTCTTTCTTTTTTACTTTTTGTCCCTCTAAAATTTAAAATTAATTCTTTTAGTCCCTTTGGTCATTTGAAATCACTTAACATGAGGCTATCACAAGTAGTACCCAATAATGTTTATGGGGGTATTATGCTAACATAACTGTTGATTATTATTTGAGTCCTAAAATAAAAAATAATAATTAATGTTAAAGATTATTAAAAGGTGTAAAATGTTAATATCCTTTGTAAAAAATATCCTTATTAAATATTGGATGTAAATATGTTTTTCTTTTCTTGAAGTGGTTTTAAATAAGTGTAATTTTTTTACTGCATTAAATAAGCTTAGTACTCATTGCAAAATTCAGATTTAATTATTTTAAGGTGGAACGTATGTGAGAAAAAATATATTAATGAGACTTCAAATTTGTAAAGGGGATTTTGCTAATCAGGTTTTTAGGTATTGGTTAAAAAAAATAAAGAAAGAACGTATTTATTATAAAAATTATAGGAGAATACGAAAATATTATCATGAACAATATAATTTTAAGCATCCCAATAGAAACCTTTCTACTAATTAGCATTTACCATTTGTAAAATATCAATAGTTTTAAATGAAAAGGTTAAAACATCGATAATTTTGAATAAAAATATTATTTAATTATCTAGCCTAAAATGAATGTTAGATATTAACAATACTCATTTCAAATTTAGAAGATCATAAATTTATTAATTTTTATAATAAATAATTCAAAAGTCATATTTAAAATATTTTTATTTTTTTATCAACAAATATTAATAATTAATATATTATATTGATGGGATTCAAACACATAACTCTAACTCCCAATAATAATTAATATATTATATTGATGGGATTCAAACACATAACTCTAACTCCCAATCCTTATATCCTTCCTCCCAATCATCTAACTACCGTATGACTCCATAAGTCATATTTAAGATTCTTTCCAAGTGTTTGTCTGTATAAAAATCTTTATAGTAACCCTGCATGAAAAGTAAACTTCTTACTTGTATTTATAAAAATATTATTAATAATTTTTTTTAGTCTATCAGCTTAATGGCAGGGACTTGGGGTAGCCTAGAATTTTTTTTTTGAATATACAAATACGTGCACTTGTATTGAAAATTATAAAATTATGAGAACCAATTATTAAAAATAAGTATTAGTAACACACTATCTATTTTCTTCATCTTCAATTATAAGACTATTTTCATAAATTTATTTTTTTATAAGATTTTAATTTTTCTAATTTCTTAATACATTAATTTTTTTTCTATACATGCTCTTAATTAGTTTCTCTTCAAACACTAATGAGAAACAATTAACTGGATAAAAAGATAAAAAAAAATAATTTTGGAATGATAATACAAATAGTTGATAAATTTAATGTGATTAGCTAAATTAATTATTTTTATTAAGGAGAGTGAATTAATTGAAAGAGTATTATATTATAATGTATCTAACATACTTCTTCAAATATACTCTATGATTTGTTTAAATTTATTGAAAACTTCAAAATCATGAGAAAGAAAAAAAGAGTTATTAAATAAGATGACACCCATAATTTTTTTGAAATTTTCAAGAAGTTTCAACCAATAAAAAAGTAAGTGTTCAAAAGAGTGTATTACTAATATTTTTCTTCATTAAATAAAATATGGGTCCCACAAAATTTGTAATTTATAATAAATTTCAACTAATTAGGAGTTTATTGAAAAGAACGTGTTAGAGTGTTGTTCTAGCATTTCTCTTTGAAAAATATTGATACTCACATGTTATACACTAGAAACTCATTGTGTAGTGTATTCATTAGAACTATGTTAAGGTGCCAACACATTGGTTTAGTAAGGATAAGACTCACAAGGACAAGAAATCAAATTTTATTATCTATATGAGGACTCTATTAGTGAATAATATATAAGTATATTTATAAATACTCTTTGAGATTTACCTTGACTTTGATATGCCTAAGAATTCATGTTTACACATTACAACTTACAAATTCAAGATGCAACTAAATTTGGGTATCTTTATAACATTTTGAGCCAGAATCAAAATAAGAACTTTAAACTTTCTAATTTGAGAACTGAATTCTTGTGGAAGTAAGAAATTGCACCTTCCATTTTCCCTGGCTTCATTATATAATCTCCCCTTCATTTCTATTTTTTCACTATATATGTTGTGCTATATTCTTAAGTTAGAGAATGAGGATTGCCAATTTGAACTTAATATAATTTGATTTATATATTTTATTTTTGGAAGGCAATTTGATTTCTATATAATCCTAATTCATGATTTTGTTGTTCTATTTGATTGTTTGTTTCATTTGTTAGTACTACATGATTGATGGCTCAAATAATTAATTTAAAATTGTTCTTACAATTAGAAATTGGTGAATAATTTGGATTTGATGTAGAGAAACATAATAGTTGTTTACCTGAGGATAGGGGTTGAATATAATGTGATCATGTAAAAACTTGAATGGGAAAAAAAAACTCCTACTTAAATAAGGTGAGGGTAGCCAGGAATCTTGATGATTGGTGGGTGTGAAAAACCCGATAAATAAATGACAAGCAGCAATACGTAGTACAATGATCAATTCAGTTCCAACATATTTACTTCAACACATAAGGAAATCAAAGGTGCTTATTTATGCATTTCTGTCTAGAGACAGGAATAACTCTAGAACAATATATAGAATATATTATAGGGTATCTCACAATTGAAATTAAACAAAATGGAATCCAAAGTGGCAGTTGCTTTGCCTACCACTCAAATAAATCAACCTTGAAATATCAAAATTCTTATCCAAAGTAAAAAAAAAAAAAAAAAGGGAGGGGATCCGGGACAAAATGAAATTGAGCAAAATAGTTGAACAAATTTTGCACAACGCTTGGTGAGAAATGAATGATTTTCATGACCATCTAAAACTAAAATATGAATCAGGTGGTGAAAAATTAAGCACCACCGGAACCATATTTCTTCCCAAATACTATGACCTGCAACTTGTCATAACCAGCAAGCACACCAGCACCAGCAACAGCACGGAGGATATTAGCACCAGCTCCCTTAAACAAGGACTTGGCACCCTCATTCTTGAGGATTTGTGTAAATGCATCCATAGAGCTCTTGTACTTCACAGCTTCACCAGATGTCATCATCATTCTTCTTCTAACAGTGTCAATTGGGTATGAGGCTAAACCTGCACCATTGGTGATGAGCCATCCAAGGCCAAAACTAGCAAAAAAGCTATCCTGCAATGACCAAAGAAAATCACAATAGCAGTCTGCAAATGAAGGAATTGGATGGAAGCTAAGTAACTAGATTTGATCTTCAACAGGAGGACTACACCTGCAACCTATTTAAAAAGCACTTCGACAAAAACAAGCAGCATTTACGTTTTGTATATTGAATAAGAGTATTTTAGACTAAATACATTTTTATTTTTACACTTATTAAATGCTTCTTAATCTGTGTACATAAAACTTAAACATCAATAGTTTTAAAACGGAGGTATATATAGTAACACACATAAGTAAGTCCAACTAACAATATTTAATCAAATAACATAAGCCAGAAGAGAACACACAATAAGGGTAGGAAACCAACCTGCAAAGAGCCAGTTAGGAGAACAGGCTTCAAGGAATCATACATTCCAAAGTAGAGACCACGGTACACAATGATTCCAACACAGGAAATGTTGAAGCCACGGTACAGACCAGCAACACCATCAGATGCCAATGTCTTCTTGTAGACATCAACAAGACCATTGAATTGCCTTTCTCCACCCTTCTTTGCAGCCTTAGCATCATTGGCCAAACGAGTACGGGCATAGTCAAGGGAGTATACAAACAAAAGGGATGAGGCACCAGCAGCACCTCCTGAGCCCAAGTTACCAGCAAACCATTTCCAGTAACCATCCCTGTCCTTCCTGAAATTGAAAAGCCTCTTGAAGTAGTCCTTGAATGCAAAGTTCAGGGCCTAGTACAATTTAAATTGTAAAATTAGCAACCACATACAAAAAATCACAGGTTATCATGTATAATGAGTTTGTTAAGGATGACTTTTGCTTGGTTGACATTTGACAATGTAAAACCTTTATACTAATAGTGCATGCCTATTAAACTCAAAATCAAAAGGGGCAAAAGCAATGTAAGTTACCTGAGTAGGGAAATAACGGATGACATTTGCAGTGTTACCTCTCCACAGGGAAACAACACCTTCCTCCTGCATTGTTCTCTTAAAACAATCACCAATACCCTTGTAGGGTTCAGAGAGTCTACCAGCTTTGATCATCTCATCCTGGTTCTGGATCAAGAGTTTAACGCGTTCAATGGGGGCAGCAGCAGTTTTGGACACAGCAGCTGAAACTCCACCCATGAGAAAGTCAATAAGGAAGTGTCCTTTCTCAGAAGGAGCTGCAACAAACACATGGGAGGCTGCTGTTGCAGCTCTGCATGCTGGCATCACTGGATACTGCAATGCACCATTTGAGTAATTAGCAAACGAGCGCCACTGGTGGTACAAAGGAAGGCCAGTACGGAGATGCTGCTGGCCTGCAACCTTCTCAATGATTCTAGGGTGCTGAACCTGATCAACCATTTCCTGAACAATGCAATAACCCAATGCCAAGTAAGGTCAATCACTTTAGGAGACTGATCATACAAGAAAGGAAGACACATTGTAAAAATTTAACCAGACAAGAATTTAATCGAAATGCACTCACAATTACACTGCCATCCAATATGTATGATTAAATTAACAGTATGACAATTAAACTCCAGAAACAATCTTCAGTATTGAGTTCATATGAATAATAAACCATAATCAAACAATGTGAAGGTAAAGTTTGTAGCCCGGCAACAGAAACACAAGAAAGAGAAGAAGAAGAAAAACATAAAAAATGAAAATCATCCAATTATCATATACCATCGTTGATAAGTTCTAACTCCAAAGGAATAATTCTAAATTTGTAATAACAAATTTCAGTTTTTGCATGATGAAATGAAACATATATAATAACATATCACGTAACAGTTCCTAAATATTAGCACGATTAATCAGTGATTACATGATATGTACCCAAGAGCAAAGCTTCAGTTTAGAATATTTAAAAGTAACCTTAACACGAAAGAGCTAATTTGATCAAGAAATTTTAATAATAATAATTAATATTGTTGTATTATTATTATGTGTATAACTATTAATAATGAGAATTAGTATCTCTCTTCCCATAATAATAATAAACCCCAAAAAGTCATCATCAATCTGTTACATCAACCAAAAGGTCAGAAAATGAAATATATCGGGGGCTCCATTAATTTTTATTCAATTTCATTAAAATAATGAACAGTATAATACAGTATAACTATATAACAAAAAATCGCAAATAAAAAAACCATAATTTTTTAGACATTAAAACTTGAGGCCTTTCAAACATGCATAATTGTGCGCTCCTATCTCACATCAATCAACAATGAGAAAGTCACGTAAAAGGACCCGATCAGTTTCACTAATGTCATGTTCTACTATTTGAAAGAAAAAAAAAAACTAAAAAAAATCCCAAAAACAAAAATTGATCGTAGTATTAAGACGCCCACCGAATGGTTCAGAAGAGAAGAACTTTACGCAAACCCACTTGAGAAAAAATAAAAGGGTCAGAGAATCAGCTTACGGATACAGCAATGAAATCAAAATGCTTCGGAGAGATTAAGGTTGGAAAACGACAACCCAAAAAGCGAAAACAAAAACCTTGAAGGAGGAAACGAAGGATGAGGAGAAGAATAAGAAGGGTGGAGTGAGAGAGAAAGACTGAATGGTTAACCTTTGAAAGGATGGTTGGTGGCTGCGCGAGATTGTTGGAGAGGAGAGAAGACCCTTCACAAATGGTATGAATGAATGGTTTGTTTAACAATGCGAAGAGTTTGGGGAATGAGAGTGAAACACGAGATGATGAGCTTTGAACACAATTTAGTGACACAATCATCATATACTGCTACGTGTATTACTTTTTTGTAGTACTATTGTTTTGCTAGTAGAGAAAATACAAGGCCTCAAGAATAACAACGTGTATGTATGTATGGTATGGTTACCTGATTATCAGGAGAATTTTTACATTGAAATAGTGGCTATAAAGATGACAGGAAATAATGATGGTTGGAAAAGTAAAGGTCAAGTATATGGTAGATAATTGGATGGGTTCATTAAGTATGTTGTTGATTTTATTATGAGGGATAAAATCAATTTAAGCCATGATAAAATAAAATTCAGTGATCTCTGGGTTTCGAAATAAAAAATTAGTGTCCAACAAAAAAATTAAAATTATAATCAAGTTTATTTATTTTGGCAAGAAATGTTAGTATGAGCATATCTAATGTTAAGGTTTTCAAATGAGTTTTGAAATATTTTTTTTCTTAATAACTTATTTTTTTGGAGTATATCAAATTTAAGAATTTTAAATAAATTTTATTCCAATACAAAAGTTTTTTTTTTTTTACACACAATACAAAAGTTCTTAACATAAATTTTAACTTATTTTTTGTTGAATTTCCAGAGAAAGAAAATATTTTTTATTATTAAGACACAATTGCTTATGTAAGCAAGTGATTCTTGTATAAGAACCAAATACACTTTTAGAACACATAAAAACGTTAAAAACTTATAAGAATTGAATTAAGAACTTCATTGAAGATGTTTTAAGACATTCTTTAATATATTTTTTATTATTAATTAAAATTTATTAAAACATATATATTTTATCTTCTTACTATGTTAGTCAATAACAAATATAAAGACAAGATAAAGTGATAACCCATGAAAGTTATATGGTTTGTCTTAAACTAAGATTATGTGTTTTTTTGTTTAACGGAAACTAAGACTATGTTAAGTCATTGACTATTACCTCCATAAAATAAAGGGCTATACCCATGAGTGTTAGCCCTTCCTTCTTTACCAATTTAGTGAATGAAGTTGTGAGAGGCTCCATAACCGATTAGTACGACCATTTTGCAACTCATTATTATGATTCATCGATCTTTCTTCTCCTTGTTCTTTTAAGCTTTACAAATTCTTTTGAGGTGTCCTTCTTCACCACAATGATAACACTTAAACTTTCTTCGAGGTTGAGATTGTGATTTATGTAACAGTTGAGATTGTGATTTATGTAACACCGCAAATTTTAAACCGAAAATATTGCTTGAAAATACTTTAATTTAATTTATTTTAAAAATATGTGTCACTTTTTTAACCGCTACTTATAAATAACAAAAATATCTTCCTATATTATTTAAAAAAAAACAAAATGTGATAGTCGAAAAATGCTAAATAGTTGCATCAAATTAAAATAAATGCAAAAATAAAGTAATTCAGTTTTTATACATAAATAAAATAAAACTTGTAATGTCATAAAGAAAAATACATATACAACTCATAATAGTGTGATAATAAATAAAATATATTTTTCATTCTTGCTATAACAAAATACATGTGGAGAAAATATATCTCAAAATGCATCAAAACAATAAAGAAATTAGGACCAGAGCAAACCACTTATCACACTAAAAGTACAAAACTAACAAAGACATGTCCTTGGAAGAATCGTCACTCTCCTCCTCAGATGTTGGTTCCAATTGCCTCTATAGTTCCTGATACTTTTCCATCTCCTCGGACGACATGTCCGAATGGTCACCTCGGTCCTCTGTAACCTCCATTAGGTGGGATGTTGTATCCGGTCTATCAGCTGACACTTCGTGGACTCAAGTATGGTAGGTGTAACATGTAGTCCACGTTATGGTGCAGGGCCATAGCCGCTCTCTTTGTGAGCTACATTGAGCATGCAAATGCCTCGGTGCACTCGGCATCGTCAATACCTAAAAGTTATTGGTTGTAGGGGTGAGTCCTCCGCCCCTCGAACGTCACAAACAACAAGCAATAATAAAACAAAATTAAAACATACAATATATGTAACCACTGCATGTGGTTATCCAAACAAATAACACTCTCGCATACTAAGCGCATAACTATCACACTTAGTTCACCATTGGACCTAATCACTGCCACTAATCCTCTCAAGTCTTGATGGTCTCACAAAATCATGTGGATGACAGTCGGGAGTAATTGCAACTTACGGATATTTCGTACACCCAACTCAAAAAGTATAATCTTGGAGTCCATCAAGAATAGCAAAGTGAGGCTTGTGAGTTACCCGTGCTAAATAAGTGCACCAAATGCTAGGTAGTCACTAGACTCTTCCTCTTGAATCTTGTCACTGTATCACGTGTGATGTGTACTATGCTCAGGGAACCAATCATAATCCCTTAAGGGATAGTCCAAATTTGTGACAGATTTTTCATTTTACTTAATGTCCTTAAACTAGTCCAATGAATAATTTTCATAAGCTCTCCAAGATACCATATTAAATAATTTTATAGTGCAGCAAAGGCATCCGAAAGATCTCCTTAAAAACCAATTCATAAGGGGGTGGTCTACCCAGCTATATAAGCACTTATCATGTTTATGAATCATCCGATGTGGGACTCTTAACAAATAGGTAAATAATGAGTAGTAATTATGTAACATTTTTGTGATATATAATGTTATTTTAAAAAAATTATATTCATTTTTAATCATTATTTGATTTTTAAAATTTTAAAATGAAATAACATCTCTTTTAAGTGCTTATATAACAATGCATTCAAATGCTTACAAATTGTGTAAACACTCATAAACATGTATATCTAAATGCAAAGAACTTGGTTAAGTCCTTAAGAGAGAAAAATTAAAACTAAACACCAAGGGATGCAATTCAATGATTTTAATTTTTGGCAAAACTCAGTGGGAGCAGCTGGAACAACAAAGACACGGGAGCCGCTGTTGCAACAGTGTGGAGACTTCAGTTGCATTTGCATCTCTGCAAGCCGGCATCACTGGATATTACAATGCAACATTCAAGTAATTCACAATTGAATGCCTCTGTTTGTACAAAGGAAGACCAACATTGAGATGCACTACAACCTTCTCAATGATTCTAAGATGTTGAATGATCAGACAACCAAATATCAAATTAGGTAAATTAATTTAGGGATGTGACCATAACATAAGATAAGAAAGAAAAAAATGGTGCTAAAAATGGAAACAAACAAGAAAGGTGATCCCTTAGTATATCATAGAGTAGACACATAGGCGGTTTCAAAGCCCGGCTACCCTGGGCAATTGCCCAGGCTCTGGCCCAAATTCATTTGGTAAAAAAAAAAAAAGGTAAAAATTAAAAGAAAAATATTAAAGAAACGGCAAGAAATTGAAAGGGCAAAACAATTGTAAGAGTTAAAAATTAAAAGGGCAAAAATATATAGGTAACAGAAACAAAAGAAGTAAAGCTTCGTCACCGCAGCAACACTGTAGAAACCTTAAAGCTTCCGCCATAGTAATTGTTTAATTTCAACTGATTGTGGTTTTAAATTGAAACAATTAACACAAAGGTAGCAGAGAAGAAGAAGAAGAAAAATTTGGGTTTATTTGCACCGCCTAGTAGTAGCAGACACAGAGAAGAAGAAAAATTTGGGTTTGTCTTTGAAAGGTTAAATATTTTATGTTATATAGAAGTACTAACATTGTGAAAATGGGTCCCATATTTTTCAAGTTTATCTAAAATCTCATATGGTGAAATTATAATATTGTATCATACTGATAACTTCAATAAATTTCATTATAAAAAATATTTACTTTATAATATATTTTGTCATTTTGTGTGCTGCTAAGTGTCAGATTAAGCTACTACACAGCAAGATTCATTGGTCATAAAAGTTTTATTGATAAGTCAAATTAAAGTGTGTATCTAGTAATATTATAAGCATATAGTATTATTTATAATAGCAGTAAAAAGATCTTTTACAATGGAATCATACCACTTGTAAATTTGTTTATTGATAGATAAATTATCTACAATAAAGGTTTCTTTTGGTTATCTAATTTTATTAGTTTCTATAATGGTGTTTAATTGAATATAATATAATGCTTGTTCCTACTCTTTATAAATCATAAGAGATTACTTTTATTTTGAAAAACTATTCTTATTTAAATTTTGATTCTTATGATTTTAATTGTTAATTGAGTATTAACTTAAGATCATTTAATTTCAGAGATGAGGAGATTTTTGGTTGATAGAGCAAGTATTGAGAATGTGAATGTTGTACAACAAGAAGCCGAATTAGAACCGCCACCTAATGTGGTTAATGAGTTTAACCCAAATGAGATTGTGCGTGATCCAGTCATAGGAAACAAATTAATGAGTATGCTCCGGATATTCAAGATCAAGTGAGGAGGGCATATATATTGAAGGGTCCAATGCAACCACATTTGCCAAGCTTTCCTCGTACTCCATTTGGAAGTGTTTCTAGAGCATTTAGTAAATCATGGTATAAGAATTACACATGGTTAGAATACAGTGAGATCAAGGATGCAGCTTATTGTTTTTATTGCTTTCTCTTTAAGCAACCCGGGAGGGCCGAACACTTTGGTTTTGAAGTCTTCACTAAAAGCGGATATAGAGATTGGAAGCATGCATCTCAAGGCTTGAAAGATCATGTTGGTAGTCATAATAGTTTGCACAACTCATGTGTCAAGCACTACGATGATTATAATAATCAAAGACAAAGTGTGACAAGTAAGTTTGCTAAAGCAACCAAGGAATCAGAAGAATTGTATAAGATTCGTTTGACTTGTTCTTTAGATTGTTCAAGATATCTCATAGCACAAGGCATGGCTTTCCGTGGCCATGATGAATCCTCTACTTCGCTAAATAAGGGCAATTTTAGAGAGATGGTAGATTGGGTAAAATCTCATAATGAACAAGTGAGGGATGCTTTTGACCGTGGTGGAAAAAATTGCACAATGACTTGCGGTGACATTCAAAAGGAGCTTGCAACGTGTTGTGCACATGAAGTTACCAAGGTGATTATGGAAGAGCTTGGTGATAGACAATTCTCCGTGCTTATTGACGAGTCACGTGATATATCCGTCAAAGAGCAAATGGCGGTGATGTTGAGGTTAGTAGTTGTATTTTCCAATTTCCAATTTTCATTACCTATTATTCTCTATGCCGCCAAGTAAACTGGTTGAATTTGTTTTAGGTTTTTGAATGACAAAGGGAATGTTGTGGAACGATTTATTGCTCTACATCATGTCACAGATACTTCATCTAAGTCATTAAAGGATGCTCTTTATGGTATTCTTGATAAGTACACATTATCTATTTCAAGGATACGAGGGCAAGGATATGATGGAGCTTCAAATATGAGAGGTGAATTTAATGGTTTGCAAAGAAAAATTCTAGATGAAAATCCTTATGCTTTCTATATCCATTGTTATGCTCACCGTTTGCAATTGGTTGTTGTGTCTGTTACTAGTAGTTGCTCATCTATTCATGATTTCTTTGAGTACATCACCTTGATTGTGAATACAACAAGTGCATCTTGTAAGAGGAGGGATGCTTTGACAGAGGCACAACACAAAGATATTTTAAATAAACTTGAGAGTGGTGAGATATCTAGAGGAAGGGGCTTACACCAATCATCTAGTCTCACTAGACCCGGGGATACTAGATGGGGTTCACATCATACTACATTGCTTCGTTTGGATCAAATGTGGTCCTCCGTGTTAAAGGTGCTTAGTATGGTTGATGAAGATGGACGTGGACCATCTCAAGCAGCAGGTTTGATAGAAAAAATGGAGAGCTTTAAATTTGCTTTTATTTTGAGGTTAATGTTAAAGTTGTTTGGTATCACAAACGAGCTTTCAAATATATTGCAAAGAAAAGATCTTAATATTGTGAATGCCATGGAATTAGTTGATGTTGTCAAAGCTCGGTTGGGCACAATGAGAGAGTGGCTGGAATAATTTTTTTGCCGATGTCCAAGGATTTTGTGTTGCTAAAAGTATTCTGGTACCAAATATGGATGACGAAATACCAGTTCGGGGTCGTTCAAGAGCAGAAGGGAGGACTATCACTAATCTTCATCATTACCGTGCAGAGATTTTTTATGTTGCTATTGATAAAATATGTGTGGAGATGGATCACCGCTTTAGTGAAGGAAGTAACATTATACTTGATTGCTTCTCATGTCTTGACCCTAAGAACTCTTTCTCCAAGTTTGATGTTGATAAGCTTGCTCGTCTTGCTGATATTTATCATGCAGACTTTTCTGATGATGACCGAGAAACAATTAGGGATCAACTTGAAACTTATGTGCTTCAAGTGAGAAGAAATGCTTCTTTTTCCACTTGTGAAGATGTTCAAAGTTTGGCTATGAAGATGGTTCAAACTGAGAAACATTTGGTATTTCCATTGGTTTATAAACTTATTGAGCTAGCTTTGATATTGCCGGTGTCGACAGCATCCGTTGAAAGAGCTTTTTCAGCAATGAAGATTATCAAGTCTAAATTGCGCAATAAGATCAACGATGTGTGGTTCAATGACTTGATGGTATGTTACACCGAGCGGGAGATATTCAAGTCACTTGATGATATTGATTCGAACATTTACCGCAAAGAAGTCTCGGAAAGGACACTTGCCTCGTAATTTTATTTAACCCGCTATTGTAAGATTATGTTTATCTCTTTTATTTTAAACTATATTTTTGTTGACAAAATGACGAGTCTCTTTTATTTTGATTGATTACTATTTACATATTATATACAATGTGAATTTGCTATCTTTAAATTTTTGCCCAGGCTTTATAATTTTTCTGGCTCCGCCACTGAGACAAAGATAATAATAACTGAGTTGAAATGTATTATCCCAAAAAAATAAAAGTAGGCTCTCAATTATATATGGCAAGTATAATGACTTATATAATAACTAGTTTGAGATCATCTCAAGGATGATTTTTATAGTTTGTTGAAAGTATAAAATATTCTAATGTAAATTGGATTGAGATTTTAAAAGTTTTTTTTTAAAAAAATATTATATTATTTAATTAAGACTTTTAAATAATATAATTCTTATCCTTTGTATTCTTTGAAATAGAAAATCAAAGTTTCATGGTATTTAATTAGAATTTTTTATAATTTATAAAAATGTTTTCTTTGATATTAAAAATCATATAAATTGTGATGGATTATTTATATGATATATTTCGTGTTACATTTTAACATAATATACAAATATCATACTCCTCCAAAATTGTGAGTCAGACTTTTCTCTACATCATTGCTCACATAGTTAAAGCCCTGTCATAATTAAGTTTCAAATTTGCTATTGAAATGACGAAGAGTATCCTAAGCTCATTGAACATGAATTATCTATAACTTCAATTGGAGTCTTCCTTTTTATTGTGATCGAGATGATCGATGAATGTTTTTCAATCTGATTACTGATCTTAAATAGTTAAATATCTCTATATTTTAGTTTTCTTTTTATTCTATCTATTCTCTTTTTTCGTAATAATTTTCGTGTATGAAAAAAAAAGTACCATAATAATTATTGTGAAGAAATGTTAATTAAGAGGATACGATATCAGAATCCATTAATTACTACAAGATTGAAAAATTATATTTATTTTATTTAAACCTTATCTTTGTTTTTTGTTATATATATCATTAATTTTTATAACTTTGAATGTTTGATAAAACTGCCTAAGTCTTTTCAAATCTTATAAATGCAGATTCATTTAGCCATGGTCACAAATTTTTTATTTTAAAATATAATTTTTAAAACAAAACATGTTTAATAAAATTGAAGTTAAAGAAGATTTTAAACCAATTTCAAAAGACTTATAAGTGAGTTAAAAAAAAAAAAAGCTTCCTGTTGAAGTTTTTTATTAACCCTCGTCAATGAAATAACAAGAATCCTCCCCCAATCCTTGGTCAAAGCAAATTCAGCTCTGCTCCAACCAGCCCGTCGCCACTATTAGAGCAGAACCCGCTGTCGTCGACAACCTCCACCAACACAATTGTGACCCCGGACGACAATGATGCAACCACAAATAAAAAAATAGCATCCTAGACGGGAGGCAACAACTTAAAGAATAAATATTCCTGGCAAATTTTATTGTGCAAAAAATATGATATAAATTTAATTATTATTTTTTAAATTATTAATATATATATATATATATATATATATATATATATATATATATTGTGTTCAATTTTTATGTATCTAATACAAAATATCCACAATTATGTTTTATTTTTAACTATTTAAAATATGTTTAATACAAAATACTTTTCCAAATAATTAATGTCCATTTTAGTAATTTACACATTTAAAATTGATTTTGAGAATAAGTTTTCAAACAATATTGAATATAAAAATCAATTTTCAGATACAAGTATCTACATAAAAATCACATTTCTTTATAATCACGTTTCTTTTGAAAATCAATTTTATAAAATCACTTTGATTTAGAATCAATTTTACACACACATATTCAAACACGCATTAAGATAACTGGACAAAATATTTTTACTAAAGATCAAAGAGAATAGGTAAGAAGAGAAAAGAAGAGAAATAAATAAGAAATTGAATGGAAATGAAAGTTGTTTGATTGAGGTGAAATAGAATGAAATAGATGCAAAGAAAAAAAATATTTGAATTAAAATTAATTGTTTGATAAGAAAAAAATGAAAAGAACATTACTAAAAATATCATTTTGACCTTTCCATTCATTTTAGTCTTTCATTTCCTCCATCTTTGTTGTGGTGCTATCGTCGCATTTACTAACAAAATGGTAAACACATCATCAACAATCACATTTTCCTCACACAGTTTAGACTTTAGAGGGGAAAATTGACTTTCATGTGGCCCACCGAAATTTTCAAAATCCTCCTTATTTCTCCCTTCAATCAAACCGCTCAAGATAGGCAACTTCCATAGCTCCCCCTCCCTCCTCCTTCTATTGATCAACCAAACAACCCCTTAATGTTAAGAGCGAAATCAGACAAAAGTAAGTAATGTTAAATTATACAGTAATTGTCTTTGTTAAATTATTTAACTTAAAGATTAAATGAGAGTTTCTACAAGGACTTGGCACCCTCATTCTCGAGGATTTGTGCAAATGCATCCATGGAGCTCTTGTATTTCACAGCTTCACCAGATGTCATCATCATTCTTCTTCTAATAGTGTCTCAAGCAAACCTTGCACTACAGCAGGCGAGAAATGCTATGCTAAAGTCAGCGAAAGAGCCAAGCTGCAATTACGGAAGAAAATGACAATAGATGAGGGAATTGGAAGCTTTCCAGTAAAAAAAGATGAAAAAACCAGAAAAAACCTGTCTTATTTAGTTGGTTTACATATATTTATTTTTAATTTCTCAAATTTAAATCATATTTTTTAGTTCTTAAAATTTAAAGTTACTTTTTTTAATTTCTAAAAAAGTACATATCAAAGGGATAATAAAAGATTTATAATTTATAATGACTTTTGACCAATAAACTACAATTTAATTAGATAGTTTAAAATTGTTACAATCAAATCAATAAAAATATATTTTAAAGCAGGCAATGAGCCTTTTTTTGTTGACCAGATTCTAATGATTTTTAATCCTCAAAAACTCATATTTTAAAGTATAAAATAAAAAATCAAAATTTAAAAATAAAAAATTATCACAAATCTTTTATATTCTATTTGACTCACACCATGCATAGATACTATATAAAAAATACAACTTCAAATCTAGAAGATCAAAAATAAAATGACGCAAATTTAAAGGAATAAAAATAACATCAATGTAATAACTAATAAATGTCACCTACTAAGTCAGTCAAACTTTTAAATATCTGATCAGATAACACATATATAAGCCATAAGAGAACACATGATATGGGGATGGAAGTGAATTGAAACCAACCTGAAAATTCCCAACCAAGAGAGCTGGCCTCAGGGAATCATACAATCCAAAGAAGAGACCACGGTACACAAAGACTCCAACACAAGTAATGTTGAAGCCACGATAAAGTCCAGCAATACCATCAGATGCATATGTCTTCCCGTAAACATCAACAAGACCATTGAATTGCCTTTCTCCACCCTTCTTTACATCATTAGCCAAACCAGTTCGGGCATAGTCGAGGCAGTAGATAAACAAAAGGGATGAGGCACCAGCAGCACCTCCTGAGGCCAAGTTGCCAAAAAACCATTTCCAGTAACCATCCTTATCCTTGTTGAAATTGAAAAGCCTATTGAAGTAGCCGTTCAAATGAAACTTCAAGACCTAGCTTGTAGAATTCAAATTCCAAAGCTGGCACCCACATTCAATAAACCAACAGAGTTGGAAATAGCCCAGCTAAAAATGAAACGGTTTTAATAGCCATATGTACGGTCAACGTAAATATTTTTATTCTATCATCGTTAAGGCTAATTTTTAAAATAGTTATTATAAAAATCAATCAGCTTATCACACGTATGAATTTGTGATTGAAAGATAATATATATATATATATTTTTAAATTATCCATGTATATATTATTTAGATTTTTTTTGTTTTAACTTTTTAGTTTATCAAAGATCTATTATTTAGGTTTAATTATTATTTTAGTTCTCTAATTTAATTTTAAGTTCAATTTAATCTTCTTATTATTGAAAGATTCAATTAGGTACTATAATTTTTAAAAATGATTTAATTAGATTATTTTATTTTTAAAAGCTCCCATGAAGTCTCTTACTTTTTTAATGGATTAATTTTGGTCACCTTATAAACTAAGTTGGATTCCATTTTTCAAAATTTTTGGAGCAAATTAATAAAAGAAAAAAATTTTACAAATTGAATTATTATTTTTTTTAAAATAAATTAAGGACCTAAATGAATCCTTTAAAGGGATCAAATTTAACTTTTTAATAATAAAAGAATCAAATTTAATCTAAAAATTATATTAAAGGAATAAAATAACAATTAAACCTTTTTATTTATTCAAAATCAAAAGGGACAAAACCAACATAACTTACGTGAGTAGGACCTAATTAAGTTACGTGAGCAGGGACATGTCGGATGACACTTGCAGTGTTACCTCTCCACAGGGAAAAAACACCCTCCTCCTGAATTGTTCTCTTAAAACAATCTCCAATACCCTTATAAGATTCATATAGTCTACCAACTTTGATAATCTCATTCTGGTTCTGTATCAAGAGTTTAACGCGTGCAATTGGGGCAGCAGCAGTTACGGACACAACTGCTGAAATTGCACACATGGGAAAGTGAGCAAGCAAGTTTTTTTTTTCCTCAGCATAGAGCTGCAACAAAGACTGGGGAAGAGGATGTTGTTGGAACAGTGGAGACATCATCAATTGCAGCCCTGCATGATGGCATCGCGGGATACTGCAATGCAACATTCGAGTAATATGCGAATGAGTGCGTCTGTTGTTGGTACAAATTATGAAGACATGTTTGGATCTCAATGATTCTAGGGGGCTGAAACCTGATCAACCATGGTGACTTTCCCAAACTGCAAACAACCCAATGTCATACAATGTCAATTAATTTAGGAATATAATCACAACATGACATATATGAGAAAAGGAAAAACAAGAAATTAAGGTGATTGCTTGGTTCATCAAAATTAAAAGAAGGCAGAATCTAGAATTTAATTGATATGCAATGACAATATATAAGATCCTCACCTCACTGTAATATGTGTATCCACTTTCACATGTCAAGGTCAACAAGCTGAGCTATTTGGGGAGGGCAAGGGAGAGAATCCAGAACTAACTTTTTACTGTTTTTTTTCATTCCAATCAAATACAACAAAAAATTTCCTACTTAAGAGGATCTAAAGACTTCGTCCACATCTCCTTTGTTAAATATACTACTAATATTTTATTAAAGACAACAGGGTAAAAAGTATATTAAAGTGTAAATATGAATGTTTGATTTAAAAATGCATTTATTTCTTCTATTTTGTTAAATTTGTAATTTTGGTTCTTTTATTTTAGAAAATTCAAAATTTTGCTTCAATTCTTAATTTTGTTTGCACTTATTTTATTTATTTTTAATGTACCTTAAATAAATATGTATTTAGTTTAGTTGGACCAAAATAAAAAATAAAACATAAAGGCAAAATTAAAAATTGAACAAAAATTATAAATTTTTAAAATAAGAGGATC
>NC_038249.2:31163207-31179779 GCF_000004515.6 Glycine max
AAATCAAGTCATTTTAAAAATTATATAGTAATATATAGAATGATACAAAAATTTGTGTAATGATAATTGATGGTATAAAAAGAACTTGAAAGATTGAGAATTTAATGGGTGATTAAAATTTGAATTGACCCCACCAGTCCCACCGCAATCCAAAATTAGTCGTGCATATTAGATTAGTCGTGTAATTAACTCGATTGGTATGATCTGGCTATTTCGATGATTAAACTAGGTATCCAGTTCAACTGAACTGGTGAACTCATTTTTGGTTAAATTGATTGATACAAAATTAATTATTTAAAAAAAATTACAAATTTAATGAAAATGCCAAAAAAAAAAATATGATGCACTAAAAAATTGGACCCATGACCTAAAGTTTATTTAGTGAATCAACTTACCACCAAATTATCATAATTAATTATTAATCTTATGACATAATTAATAAAAATACTTATATTTTATATAACTTATACTTGTGTATACAGTTTAACTACTTACTCACTGGTTTAAGTTGACCCATCAATCGAGTGCCTCAACCAAATCAACCATTTGATCAGGTTTTTAAAACAATGGATTGAACCATGTTTGAGATGGTTAAATTTCTAATATATCTTAATGCCGTCTGCATGTTCTCCCGTGTTGCTCGCAAAAGTAATAATACAATCAATTGAAGAGTTTTTCTCTTAAACAACGTATTAGTTTTGTATATGAAAATTAAAAAGGGTGCTAAAAGATATTTTCGATGCTTCATTAGATGGTTTCATCATCCAGTAGTGATATTCAGATATCTCACTCTTTCATAACTCATTTCCATCTTAGTTTTTTTTTCTCTCTTTTTCTATTTTTTTTATCACATCACATATTAATATTATATCTATTTTTTTCTTTTACTTTTTCTTTCTATCTCTCTCTTCTCTCCACCCCAACCCACCAACAAAAATGGGGTGGACAATTGACATTTCCGTTCATCTAATTCAAATCTTATTAGTTAGAGTTTAGTGTAACTTTTGAATAATAAAAGGGTTAAATTATTTTTTGTCCTTTAATAGGTTTTCATTTGATACATTTATTTTTAAAAGGTTCAATTAGATTTTTTATTTTTTTAAAATGAATTTAATTTGGTTTCTTTAGTTTTAGGTCTTGAGTTTGATTCTTGAGTGTATAATTTTTGTTAGATTTTCATTAAAAACTTAAATTTAAAAAAATAATAAATATTAGTTCAACCAGATCAATTTACTAATTCAACGGCAAAATCAATTAGTTCAAATCGTTCAAATTGGATCAATGACATATTTGGTGCAATGACAACTTGGACCAATTGTACCACAGGTTCCGGTCTAACCAATTTGACCGACTATAAGATGATTTTTAAAATTATGAAAAAGTATAATAAACTTGAGCTGAAACTTAATAAGAAAACCACAGTCAAATATTTTATGACAGTAACATATTCCAAAAGAATGATCTCACTTCATTTACAAATAGTAAAGTCATCTCACTACTACAATGTGATATTTAGTAATATTTTTTTGTCTAACATAATTGTTAAAACTTTTGACAACATTTAAAAAATGTCATCAAATATGAATAAATATTATTAATATATTTTCCTGACATTTTATTAAATGTTGCTGAGTACATCATAAATAATAAACAATCATCACATACCAATAATAAACAATTGTGTTTTGGCTGTTTAATTTTTTTAACACCTTCCATAAATAACGAAAACATGTTATGCAATAAAATTGTGTTTCTGTTGTTTAACTTTTTTTTACACCCCTTCACTAAACAATGAAATTTTATTCCATTGTATAATTTTACAATCAAATTGTATTTTTGTGAAAAAATGTAATTTTAAAATTACATAAAAAAAACATCAACATGGGTAGTGTGAATAGAAAACTTGGTTGTTTTAATAGTAGCTCCGAATATTGGTTGTACTTATAACAGGCGCAATACAACTATTAGACAATCTTCAGTATTCTGACAAAGAAATAGGATCACAATCTCTAAGATAATATCATTTAAATGATTGGACTGTAGATGAAGCTATATATTAACCCGCAGCATTTGGGCACTTTTCGGTTATACAAATTTTAGAAGATTTTTCTTAGGTATGAATTACTTCTAAAATAAAATGATTAAGATTAATTATTTGTTATTATTATTAAATGTTTAAAAAATAAATAATAAAGATAAAAAAATGTTTTTTTAAAGTTATTTTTAAGTCACTTGATCCTTCTTCTATATGAATAATTACCAATAAATTGTCAATTTACTTCTTATAATTATATAAATTTAGCCCTTTAATTCTTACACTTAAAAATCCTCTTTTAGTCTATGTATAAATACTTTGAGATCCTTTTTTTTTTGTCTCTCCCATTACAAAAGCAAGGATTAAAAGATATATTATAAAAACTAAACTAATATTTGTTCAACTTAATGTACAATCTTCAAACAGTATAAGTACATCTTAAGCGCTAACCACATACATTCCTTAATTACCATGGTTATCATAAGATTACTCCAACATATGCAGCAAAAAAATAAACCAGTATTGGAATATAATCCTGCTGCTTACTTATTACATATATACATGATGGCAGAAAAATGCAGTACAAATTTATACAACAACCATAAAGTCCGATCCCAAGTACCCCATCTATGTGGAACTTCAATTCCAAACCATGCAACAACAAACGACAGTCTAAAATATACGCAACACCTTTCATACAGTACATTGAATTAGTAAAACACAATAAGTACATAAAAAAGTTTCTTTAGCTTTGAGGATACCCAAGACCACGATCTAATCTTGATAAGATAATTCATAAATAATAACAAATTTCAGTTGATGACCAAAAAATAATTTTTATATTTTTTGCGATTTGATACACTTGCTGGTCACACGTCACTCTACCTTGGTGAGATTATATATGATTGAAGAAAATCATTATTCAACTACTATAAACTATCAAGGCTTCTGAGAAATAGAAGCAATGTGGCTCAACTATACAAAGTACAAGCCCCTTCCAAGAAAAAATAGAAAAATATACAAGTACAAGCTCTTCCACTCTTACTTGCCTATTCAGTTTGTAAAGTTTTATTTCACATTTGTTTGTGCTCTATGCTTGAGTTAGTCTCATAATTAAAATGTATATTAGTTTTTTTTTTTTGGAAAACGCATTGTCACACCTTTTTTTTTCCTGGAACTCACTATATATTTACTGCTTTAGAAGTTTTGGATTCCATGTTTGCTTAGTTAATCAGTTCGTTTAAAGATTTTTATGTATACGTGTTTTATTTTCCTCTCTTTTATTTCACAACGTGTAATTGAGTTATAGTTGATGGAAAATTCCTTCCAGCGCTTTAAAACATAGGAGAAATTAATAACTGTTTTTGTATAATTATATATAACCTAAATGCCATAACCTTTCAATTTAAACATTAATTTTTTTATTGGGCTAATTAAAATATCCTTAAGTTTTTGGATTGTATTCATTGCACCTTTTCACAACTAACCTCCTAAATTACTTTTTCAAGTGAATGCATTACGTATTTTTTTTCTTCTTATTGTTGATTTATATGCCTGCAGCAAATAAATCTAATTCTGCTATAGGAACTGTCGGTTAGCATGGTGTGTATGAAATAACTCAGGTGAATTAGCTATTAGGTCTGGAGCATAAGTTGCACACAGATTTGGGACTGATGAAAAAAGGGTTGAGTGGTCAAGAAATGCTATTAATGAGGAAACATAATGGAAGTTATGTGCAGTCACATTTATAAATAGCAACATTATTGGAATCATCACTTGTTAGATCTTTTTTTTTTTTTTAATCTGCAAAGCTTTTAATTTTACTCACTGCCTTACAGATAAGGACAGAACCTGGGAACAGTGCATGGCAGTAGTGCCACCTCAATGTTGATTAATATCACGGCACATATGCACTGGATTTTAATTTGATGGACAATTTCTACTCTATGGACTGTTTCTGAGTTGTTTTTGGAGCCCCCACACTCTTTACTTTTTCCCTTTGTGAAGTCATGATCATCGTCTATGAAGCCCTACAATATTGACAGTGGAAAATGCATGAACATAGTGGGGGGCATGGAAGCTTATTTAGAGGGAGGCTTTTTTATGTTCAAGTTACATGGATTTTCAGCCTTTGAAGTTGATGTTTCAAGAGTTCAAAGACAAATTGATTGAATTGGTTAATTTATTGTTCATGCGAACAGTTCAAGTTGCAATTACAATTTACAAGACATCTCTCTAGGTAGAACCAGAAAGTTGTAAGGTCATATTCATATATATGGCACTAATAAGGGAAATGAGCAAGTGGACTATGAGTAGATTGAATAGGAAGTATGACAAATACAACAATTTTTGAAACTTTGGTTCATATTTTATCAAAGTTAATTAAGGTCTCCTGTGACGTATGCTACTAGCTTGGTGATGGTGAAGTTTCGAAGCTAATCAACTGTGTGGAATTCTATCTAATGATGGCGTGTATTCTAACATTTTCTTATTGTTTAACAATAATGCCTTCTAGTGATATGTCAAGTCTTGTGGACCTTGCCAATTATGTATGTTAGCTAACGGTAAATATTGCGTGACAGATGAATTTTTCTTTAGTTTTGAGGAAATGTTGATCATTAATTGTCCCAATGTATTTGGCCGGCTATTATGAAATTTAGATATTTTCTTTCCCTGAATTACTGGTTAAACAAATTAATGGATCCAAAACCTTTGCTTTTGTTTCAAGATGGGTTTGGGAAGACATAATGAGCAGCAGTACATATAAGAAAAAAACAAGGTTGGATCGGAAGAAAAGTTTCTAAATTTGTGAGATGTTGTTTGTACATAATGAAGTGGATTCAATGGAAATCATCAGGTGCATGCATGCAACTTAACAATGGATAGATAGGGCTTTAATCAATTAATATTTTCTATAGTGACAATAACATTGAGAAAAAACGCCTTGGATATTTTCTTTTGGGCTGACAAGTATTTCTAACTACAGGTTAAATCATTAAACATTTCTCTATGTTTAATAAAAAGAGACAAGTCATTAATATCAAAATTTGAAAGCACAATATTTTTATTACTGTCTTGAGTGATTTAAGTCATTAATATCAAAATTTGAAAGCACACAATATTTTTATTACTGTGTTGAGTGATTTATTTTTAAGTCTAGAAGAACAAAAATAACACTCACATTCATTACAACACCTCTAATCTTTTAGTAAAATTTTTAATAAGTATGAAACAAAAAAATATTACTAAAGATTACATACGTAGAAGTACTGATTGTTTTTTATCCATAAAAATTAAGCCTTTTTTTATTAAGCTCTTCCACCAAAATCCCACAATGTAAAGTGATTGTGGGATATTAAGCTCTTCCACCAAAATCAACCCCCCTCATGTCAAAAAGCCTTTTTCGGTTAAGCTTAGGGTTAGTCTCTCTATGTACATATGTTCAACTGTTCAAGTACCCAAGTGATATTTCTGTTTTTCATTTGTGGGTGACTGTATTAAATTTCACTAGGTCAAATGTAAACATATAAAATAAGTGTTGCTCCCTGAAAATTATTGTCCAAATTTTATAACTGCTCATTTTATTATTTACCAGTACGCAATCATGCTAATATGTTCTGAAGCCACTGTGCTAGCTGCATTTTCACTCACTAGTCTCAGTACCACTTCCACCACTTTCAAAATCAAACCTTGCAATGCAAATGTGTTGGTAATTTTCTTTGTGTAGGTTAGAATTCATAACCGGCATTTGGGACCCCTCATATGACACTGTCCAAGTTCCTGTTCAAGCAGGAAGCATAAAATCTAAAACCATGAATCAAGTCTATTAAAAGAATTTATTTTTTCAAAAAG
Organism: Glycine max; assembly: GCF_000004515.6. Taxonomy (NCBI): domain Eukaryota; kingdom Viridiplantae; phylum Streptophyta; class Magnoliopsida; order Fabales; family Fabaceae; genus Glycine; species Glycine max. The sequence goes on from NC_038249.2 coordinate 31,169,095, forward strand.
GCTGTGAAGGAAGGAATATGAATTGCCACTACACAGTGTCTTTATGTACTTTCCCCCGTTTAAGGCTTTCAGCTTCTTCAATATTGGACTCGAACTTCAACGGGATGATGCATGTCTTAGAATTTTGTCAGGTTAGTTGTATTGTATTGTAGTATCAAAGATGGAATAATTCTCCTCTGCAATTATATCAAGTTGTTGTGTACAAGAATTGGTCAAGTTGATGAAGCAACAGAAAGGATAATCTTCTTGATTTACTTTCTATACAAATCAATGGATAAGGTTCCCAACCATTGGTATTAAGAAGAGGGAATTGAATAATGTGTGGCCCATTACCTCCAAGTGCTTCCTCTTCTTAAGAGTTAAGACCTGAAAAATTAAAGTCAATTTTCTCACTGGATTTCCGGGATATGCCATTTATCTTTAGGTATTGAGGTGTAATAACTTTATGCCACTTGTGAAATTTTGATACCATGCCTGACTTTAAATTATATATATACCTAAGGTTTTGGCAGAATATATCTTCACAATAATGCTCATTATTTCTTTTATTCTTTTAACGGTAGAGTGAATTAAATTATGAATGGACTGCATACTTTTAAGTTCCTCCCCAAAATTTTTACTAAGAAGAAAACATTGCTAAATTAAATGTTGGGGGGGGGGGGGGGGGGTGTCTAATTAAGATTGGTCATAATTAATATTTTATACGTCCAAAGAACAAAATATTTCATAAGATTCGTTGAATATAAGTATTGAACAATTAATGTAAACATACATAACATTATATAAAAAATAATGCATAATTTTATTACATTAAATAATAGTATAGCTTTAACAAATCCAAAGAAAAAAAGTACACAAATGTATATAATTTGCAATAATGATTTCATACAGTTATATTTCTTATAACTCCATTTTTCCTTAAAAAACACCTTTTTTCCTTTCTTTATATTTCTTTTATTTTCTTTCTCATCAAATCTTCTATTACATCTCACATTTTCTATCTCCTCTTCCTATCTTTTTTGTCATTCAAGATGGATACATATCCCAAAAGTATATAACTATCATTTTCCATAAAAAATTTAAGGCCTCTCTATTTTCCCCTATAAATGATGTTTCTTAATAAAAAATAAATTAAAGAAATACTACTTCATTGAGATATTTTTTAATCAAAAAATATACCATTCTGGTTATCCTTAGTTTTAAAAAAAATTGTTTTAACAAAATTGAGGGTCAATTATTTTTATTATTGTTTTTGTTGGAAGAAGTCAATTATGTTTTTAAAACTTTAAACATGATATCTTAATATGATAAAGTTTTCTTATCATTATAATTGTTGTGATGAATTTTAAAAACTTGATATGTTTTCTTATGCTACAATGTTACATATTTCTTTTGTTTAGTTTATATAATTTTGATATTTATGACATGAGGCCAATTATTATAAATATTTTAGTTGTTTATATTTAATTAACTTTGAAATCATAATTTAATTAATTTTTATATTTCTCCCCTCAAAGAAAATTTTTCTTATCCAGAAAAATCAAAGATATTAAAGAAATTTCTTTAGCTATGCTCCTTTTATTTATGGTTGACAAAATATTATCAATTCAAATTAAAGCTTATATATTTTTGCTCTTTATAATTTTCTACGTTTTAGCTTTAATTCCTTTACAATTTGAGTTTTAATTTATTTTTATTTTTGTTAAAAAAATCAAACACTTCAATTAAGTGCATTATCATAGGTCCATTACATGTTGATATACCATAATGAACTAATTATTTTTTTTTTTTGGATAAACAAAACAATTTATTGATAAATGGATAACATCAGGAAAAAAGATTAACAACTAAGAGAGTGATGCCTTTTAATCACTTGACATTTTTATTGGGATAAAATAAGACATGAAACGTGGCGAAATTTCAATTAATTTATAAAAACAATCTAAGATAATATAGAAAACCACTTACTGCATAATTATATAAACCTTTTTTAATTTTTTAGCCACTTCTAGTCTTATATTCTATGCCTTGCCCCTCCAGAGACTATGCCCAACGTGGACCTTATGCCAAACAAAGAATATTTTTTTAATAAATGGTTAATTTAATCATTGAATTTATTATCTCATTGTTATTTTAGTCTATAAAACTACTAAAAAACTTAAATAAGTTTCTAAATTCTTTTTATGGTTTAAGTTAAGTCCCTAAAATTAACTCATTTTTCTCATTATGGTCCCTTGTCTGGAGATTTAAATAATAACATAAATTTAAGGATGAAAAACGAGAAAAGAGGCTAATTTCAAATACTTAAATGAAACTCTAACAAATTTTAGGAACTTTTTTTGTGATTTTCTTAATATTAGTGATTAAACTTACAGTGAAATACAAATTAGGAATTTACTCTTCTTTTTTAAAGAAAAAGTTAAGTTTAATATCATATACATTGTGAGTTTGAAATTTTTTATTCCATCATCAACCAATAAAAAATACCATCGATAGATTTTTTTAGTTATTAAAAAGTAAAAAAAATAAAACTTATCTTAAAAGGTGACTTATAATTAGAAGAAAATGTAAATATGAGTGCTTAAATTATTTACTCCTATAGTTTATTTTTTCTTCAAAAAATTTCTTGATAATTGAGAGAATAAAGAAGTAATACTTTCTTTTAAAATAAGTAGAAAAACTTATAGTATTTATCCATTTTTTAACTATAATATATCCAACTTCACATATACTCAATTTTCTACAATAAATGTAGTATATGTGTTTTCGTTTTCAAATGCTGGTAAGAGTTCCCTAAACTCTGGTGCAAAGATCCTAATATTGCTTTTACATGTCTTGTACGTAATAACGGGTTAGTTTCTTCTGTGATCACGGTTGTTTGGTGGCTCCACCTTGATAACAAAATGGCCTTGCAATCGCATGGAAGATGTCCCTATCACCTCTGCAGTAGTGGTGCTCTATTTTCATGGTCCCATTTTCTGCCACACTATGCTTCATGCTGTAATATTGTTCATGAAATTGCCTTCTGCTTTCACCTTTCAGACCATAGAAGCCGTACACGTTGCCCACAAAGAGTGATGTCTTTTGGACTTATACTCCTTTGATGACAATGATTTTGGTTCCCCTTTACATCCCCTGCCTTTGATTCGCTGATCTCAAGAATTAATGAAAATTAAAGCAATCAATCCTTGAGGAAATTTTTATATCCGTAGATATTAAAAAAATTATAATAATTTATGTATTTTGTTGAATCAACTATTTGAATAATTTATACATTCTGCTTAACTAACTGTTATAATAAACCCTAAAATAATTTTATTTTATTTTACTATATCCGCTTATTAACAAGAATGTTTTAAAAATAGTCTCCAGCCACAATTATAGTCATAACATTAAGGGATCTTCTAGGTGCACTGTGATCATAATATTATGTCACATCAATTGCATTTGTATATAATATTAATTATCGATCTATAATATTAAAATTTGAGACAAAATTACAACTATGATTGTGATTGTAATTAATTAAAACCTGGATCAAAATATCCTTAAGTCAATTGTTGAATCACTTTCAAGATAGAAAGATTATTAAAATAAATAGAATCTCTCAATTTTTTATGAACATGAATATAATGGAAGTGATATTATTGATTATATACATTTCCATTGAAAAGCATTTCATCTATAACATTCACTTTGTGGCCTTGATCATTGGCCTTATTGTACTAATTACCAAATACAGGAGTTTGCATCAATCAGTGTATACACTACCGGACCCCCACTATGTAAACTCGGCCATTGATTCTTTATATTTATATATTCAAAATTTTAAGAAAATTAGGAATTAATTTTTCTGTAACTTGCCTGAATTGCAAGCCTTGAGTTTTTCAGTGACAAACCTTGCCGGAGGAAGTTAACCACTCAACTTCTGTGAATGAGGTCTCTAGATTCTCTGAAAGCAATGCTATATTTTTTGTAGTCTTCTTTTCTTACCTCACATTTGCACCTTAAGTATATACTTGTCAAAACGAGTGATCTAAACCGCATTTTCATAACTTAATTCCATTGTCCAATTGAGTATGGAGAATGGGGAACCATGCAGTCATAACCTTTGGCATTTAGAGTCCTGTTTCTTTCACATTATATTTTTAATGCATTTGTTGCATATATTTAGAGAGTGAGCCTTAACATGTTAAAGTGTTATTAAGAGTTCAAGGTTCAAATCATAAAAATATCCTATGTGATTATGAATACGTTTCTTTAATTGGTATTGGATTATGAGTACGCTTTGGACTACTCTTTTTTGTTTCATTTAGTTATGGAAGAAAGAAATTGTATGCAACTATAGAAAATTTAAATATGTTGTATTCTTAATTATAATATTTATTGTTACTTTTTTTTTATCTATGACATGTATAATGCCTGAGAACTAAAAAACAATGCTATATTTTGCACCAAGAACTAAAAAATATCACTATATTTGTATAGGGGATTAAAAACATACAATTTCTATATATTGCAGTAACAAAAAAATAATTATATTTGTAAGAATGTAAAAAATGTTATTTTAATGGGAGATTAACACTAAAGACTAAAATAATTAAGTGATGACAAATATTATAGAGATTAGAATTTTTTTATATAAAAACTAAAAAAAATTACTATATTTGTAGGGACCATATTATATATATATATATATATATATATATATATATATATATATATATATATATATATATATATATATAATCCTCTTAAGAAATGCACGAATTTATCTTATTTTATTACAAAAAAAAAGTTATATATTTAAGGATAATATAACAAAAATGGTACGTAAAAAAACAAACTGGTTAGGACTGGCATTTTACCAATCTTGATCTGAAAATTTCCTATATATGATTTGACAGTTCGCTAGAAAGTTTATAATGTAATAGGATAATTGGGACCCAAACTGAAGTTTATACAGTTACATGTGGTAACCAGTTTGTCTGCATCATGCGGAAGACCTGTTTCTGGGGACCATCTTACGTGGTCCTTAATTAAGTGCAGAAAACGTAATCTCATATTTTCTTCAATAGATCAAACCTCGAGAAATTTAATCATGGAGTAGGTTAATACTATTCTACTTCTACATAGAAACTTCTTTGAATGTTAGGCAAAACATATTTCAGAAAAATTAATTGACCGCAATGTATGTACCCACGCAATAAAGTTTCACGCCACCTTCTTATATGTCAATTTTTTCTACAAACTTGCACACTACTATCTATAGTGGCTTGAGGAAACATTACCAAAAGCATTAATCAGAAGCTGGAGAAAGCCACGAGGATAATGTAAAAGCTCTAGCTCAGTCTATTTTGCTGATAAAACTTCTTTATACTCTGCACATATGTGGGCACCAGGTACTGTTGGCAAAAAAATTAAAAAGAAGGTAAATAGGAAAAAGAAAATTATAAGGAAAATTAAAATATTTTAACTGGAATAATAACCCGTAAGTGAAATGCAATCTAGAAGAGAGTTTTCCACATTTATATACATTAATATAAATAGACTATCACACAGCTAGAAAGTAAAATGATTGTATACTAATTAATCACTATAAAATATCAAATATTCAGATTTTCTATATTAATATAATTTCTGTTTAATAGAAGTTAAATTATTAATATATACTATTATAAAGCTCTACTAATAATATAAATGCATTATATATTTATAGTACGGTGTATAAATCATTAAATTGTATATATTGATTTTTTATAATAAGATTTTTTTTCTTAATTCAATTAATGTATTATGCTGCTAACCATTGGGAATTTGGGATTAGCGAAAATAGTTAATCCTCTACAATACGATGAACGTTTAATATTCTATATTACTTTAAACAAGATTGCCTATGAAAAGTGATATCTGTGAGGGTACAAAAACAATGTATTATGTAATGTTTATCTTGACAATTTAATTTTCGTTAAATATAATATATATTAACTAAAGGAAATCCAACATATAAACATTAGTTACGACATTGTCTTTTTATAGTTAAAAAATAAACTTTTATATTACAAGGCTCATTTGTCTTCAAGCTATAGCTGGCAAAGTAATGATTTTGAATTTTCCTGAAGCATCAGATGATAAGAAGTTGCACTTTTTTAACTGATAGGATGCCAATGAATACACCACACAGCATGTTGAGTTGCACCATATATATTTGTTGGGGAAGCAGATACTGGTACAGAAACCTTAGCCAAACAAGTACACGCACTTATTTAATTACTATATGTTATTTACCACTCCATTTTTTGTGATAATTGAGACAACTTCAATTAATCATTTCATGGCACTAAATAAAGAACCAATAACGTTTTTACCCTTTTGATAACTATATATATTTCTGCTGGCCTCTATATAATTAAGTATATATTTAACATTAAATAAATCTTTGTTATTTTAATTTTTTACGATATTATTTGATATGAATATGAATTCCTCCCTCCCATTTTAACCAAAAGGGAAAAGTGAAACTGGGCGATGATTGTGTCTCCCCGTTAAGTGCTCAAGAGTGTCAAGAGCTAGCAACAGCTGAAAATTGTGAAGCAATTATGTACTGACATGAGAATTATGACGTTGTATGTGCATGTGAACAGTGAGTTCCAATCATGATTCTGTTCTTATTCCCATGCATGGCTTCATCTTCTGTCAACCTCACCTTGTACCAACTTTCAATCAAAGTTAGAGAAAATAATGATATCTCACACATAATGGCCATTTTATGATACAAGGAGTGTTGTGCAGTTTTTGCAGCTCCCTCCATTGACACATCACTTTCACTCTTTTAAATAGGTATAGTGAATAGAGACAACAAAATTTTTAGGTTTTTTTCTTACAGATGAAATTTTTAGGTTAAAAACTACCTTACTATTTTTTTTAGTGCCAAAGTATTTTTTAATTAGAAACTAATTCTTTAAAATATATATATATAAATATATTTAAAGGACTGACATCTCTTAATTAATATTTTTTATATATAAATATTTGGAAATTAAATGTCTGATCACATTAGTATTCAAAAGATATAATTATATATCAATCATATCATAACATACATCAATAAAATTGGTTAATATATTTCACGTTAAGTGTTGGTGGTGGTGGAGGCCAGTGGGGCCAGCAATTCCTGAAGAACTGAGAGGAACATGGATGATATAACAGCGAGAATATAGCATCTTGCCATAGAACCAACATTTTCCAGATGGCATAAATGTTACTGTTAATTACAACTTCAAGAAAGAAATGGGTTTATATCTGGAATTTAATTTGCATGTATTTATATCTTATATACGTTTGTGTCAAATATCATCTGCATGTGAATGTGCTGCAGATGTGTACTAATTGTATCACTGAAAGCAATTTGCATTCTTTCTTAATTTTATGTTTTATTATATATATATTTTTAAAATGAATACACATATTTTCCTATTCATTTTAGGATGTGTATGAAATACAAAGTTAGTCACATGGAGAAGACTACAAACTAAAGTCTCCGACGGAGAATAATACACGCTGATCGATTATTTTACAAAAAGATAAAGTAATTATTTGTCCTTTTGAAATTTCCTAATAGATTTTGCTACAAAAAATAATTATGTTATTTGGATTAGAAATCAAACTTGCTATATATAGATACATTACAAGGGATATTCCAACTCAAGTTCAATGTTTAAGATAAGGCCGAACAAACAAATTGAAATGGTAAAATTAACTAACTGAACTGCAATATACATTGTTAAGGTTGGCAACACCAAATCTGAGAAGTACGTAATCTCCTTACGTGCTAATTAAACGAGAGAACGAAGAAAAACAGTAATCTACACTATTTTTTATTATTATTATACTTGTCCTTACAATATTAGTTAAGAAATTTAAAATAAAAATGTTTTTATTGAGAGGTTGAAAATTACACTGCTCATAAACTTATAATATTTCCTCTGGTCTTGAATCCTATAAGAAAAAAAATCATATCATGCTAATTAAGAAAATTAATTAATCATATTTAATTACATCAATTTCAATCAAAAAGTATTTTTTTTTTTTAACTTATTCTTTCATAGAACTTGATATCAAGAATAAAAAATAGTCATTGAAATTAATAATTCAATTAAATTAAGAATATTTTAAAAATAATAACATTAAATAAGATAAAATTAATTAAAATTTTCTTATATTTGAAAAAATATTTTTTTCTTATATTTAAGATTAGAGAGTATTTGACTAAACTTTAGGGGAACTTAAATAATGTACTCTAATGATTTAGCTAACACTTTTTTTTTGTCCATGACATTGATTCATTGTTTCTTGTTATTCTCTTTAGTCTTAAATATAAGAATTTTCTTCTTCTTCTTATCTTAAATATAAGAAAAATTTAACTAATTTTATCTTATTTAATATTATTATTTGTAAAATAGCTTTCATTCAATTAAGATGTTAATTTTAATGATTCTTTATTATACTTAATATCAAGTTTCAATAAAAAAAATAAATTAGGGGAAACAAATTTAAATTAAATTGATACAGTTAAATGTGATTAACTAACTTTATTAGTTAATATGTCATTTTTTTATATTTAAGACTAGAATAAGTTGCTATACTGAATTATGTGTATATTATTACGAGAATGTTAATCAATTTTTTTGTGTTATGCATATTTATTCTTTTGTGTTCTCTTATAATTTTTACATTAAATACTTTCTTCTTTTAAGTCCTTAATTAATGCCCTAAGGACATTGATTAGCAAACACACACACACACACACACACACACACATATATATATATATATATATATATATATATATATATATATATATATATTAATAAACAGAAATGATATTCTCTTCGGTCTCAATTATAAGCAACACAAATTTCTTATTTTTTTTTTTCAAATATAAGAAAATCTTATATACTTACTTATGCCATATTAATGAGACTCCAAAATATCCTTCATTAATATGGTTAAGAATTTTTACTATGTTTGATATTAAGTTCTAAGGAATGTGTTGAACTATTGATAAGTGCACCAAATTGTCATAAGTAATAAAGTAAAACAAAAGTTCGAGTGTCCAAAATATATCTATACATAGCATTTATCAAAATGATAGTTTAGAAAAAGTATTTATTTTTAATTAAAAATAACACAATTTGATGAATTTAACTAATCTTCTTAATAAGCATGAAATATATTTTTTTCTTCTTATAATCAAGACTAGAGGGAGTAGATTTATGCTTACTTTTACTTAAATAAATGTTAATTAGTGTTCTTAATGCATTGAGATACGTAAAATTATGTTATTCATGACTTTTTTTTTTATATTCTTATATGATCTTCACAATAATTTTTTTTCTCTTAATATTTTATCCCATGCCTTAAAAATCCTCTTATGCGCTTTTCATTGAATGTTTGGGAAATGATGTGGAACGTGCAATGACTTGGTGTTATTAGAAAATGAAAACCTCAAGGTCTATGAACACGTTAATTCTTCCGTGACTCATTGGAAACAGTAATAGTGGGTCAAAAAAGATTTCCCATCCTTCCACTTTTTCCACAATTAAAGAATACTGTATTGAAGTTCCTCTAGAGTATAAAGGAGTAGTACTCTGTTTGTTGCACGAGTGGCCTCGAAACAAGGATGAAGGAATTTTCAATTCAACGAGTTTTGGTCGTGGTCAACAAGGCTCGGTAATTGTAGTTTAATTGTTCGGTGCTAATTACTTGGTTTGTATTACTCTGAGAAAATTTAAATCACGGTTATGCCATTTGCGATTATGACGATTCGGACTTGTTATGTCATGTAGTTGGATGTTATTAATTCATTCATAGTAAATTAAAAAAAAAAATGAATACGTGCTACATAGAAATTAATCGATAATATACATGTGTTACTGAGAATACAAATACGTGTTCATCTTCAACGGCTTAACAATTTTTCAAAAGTGTTTCAATAGATGACACATATATATATAGATGAATATGTTAATAAATTTATTCCCACAAAACTTTAACAATGTAGACATACATTTCTTCTGGTCTTATATATAAGAAAAAATAAATATTTTTCTTGATCTTAAATATAAAATTTTTTTAACTAATTTTATTTTATTTAATGTTATTATCTCTAAAATATTTTTTATTTAATTGTGATGCTAGTTTTAATAATTTTTTCTTATTTGTAATATCAAATTCCAATAAAAGATAAGTTGGAAAAAATATTTTTTAATTAAAATTGATATAATTAAATATGATTAACTAATTTTCTTAATTAATTTTTCATATGGTGTTTTTCTTATATTTGATACTAGAGGAGAATAAACTACAGTGACACATATAATACATATAATACATGTTGGTATATGTTAATAAATTTATTCACACACATGCTAGAAAATGTAGGCATAGGCTATACTTACACACAAAATATGTGATTGATTGGCATTCAAAATCCACAATAATATTGTTTTGGGTATATGTTAAATGTATTTATTTTTATAATTTTTATACCTATAGTAACACTTTTTGTTTGTCACTATAAATCACATTAGACTCATAGATCTAAATCCAATTGATCTGACATCTCTAGTTAGACCTTTTACTATATAATAATAAGTTACCGATACTTTACTAACACAAAATCC